>NW_027453949.1:0-117884 GCF_040206685.1 Ascaphus truei | reverse complement strand
AGGGAAGGGGGGAGAGGATGGGGGAGGGAAGGGAGAGTGAATGGGAGAGGGAAGGGAGAAAGAATGGGGGAGGGAAGGCAGAGAGAATGGGGATGGAGGGAAGGGAGAGGGATAGGGGAAGGGAGAGAGAATGAATAACACCGCATAAATTGGGATGCTATTAGACAAATAACATTAGTATATTTTTTAATGTGTCTTGGTTTTTAATTGGGAAAATCTGGTCACCCTATGTATACAGCAGGTTTAGCATTAGTGCTCAATGTCAAGAAGTAGCTGCAAAGGCTGACAGACTGGCCAACATTTTTAAATCAAATTCCTGGAGATTATGCAAATTAGGATGACTCCTAATTTGCATAATTGTACATAATTTCTCTCCATTTTGCCTTTTTGACGGGGTCATCACTCCTCCGTGCATTCACATGCCTTATTAGTTTTAATAAGGCATGTGAATTCCTCCTATTGAGTTTTGGTGCAGCATCAGCCATATCGACTGGACACACAAACTGGCAGTGATGCTAACACACAATTATAAAAACAATTTGGTATTAACTAAAATTGATTATTTCTACTCGTGGACATTGCTCACAGCTGCTTGACTTGAATGCTCTGCAGTAGCCACCTTAAAAGTGTGACATGGATAATGAACAGAAGACAGCATAGTACAAAGCAAGCCATGTTATCCTTTCACTGAACAGCTGCATTGCTGAGTCTGCTTTCCGTTGTGTGTATCTGAGACCTCCAGCTGATGCAGACTTGTCATATCGTACACATTTGGAGCATCCATTCATATGGGGCGCTCTTTATGCAGCGCGTCAGTGAGAAACTATTCCATATTTTAGTGTCAGTGTGAAGCTTAATGCAGCTGACTGGCATGCGTGCGTTAAACACAATGGGGGGTACGTATAAAGTGTCGCTATAAGTGATTTTGTCATAAAACAGATGCACAGAAGAATAGCAAGTTAGTGCATCTCTGTGTGTCAATGTATACAACCGATTTGTATGCGGTGTTTTCGCAAAGAAAAAAAAATGCTCTAGGTGTTGGAGTGAGAGGCGGAGTTTGGATGATGTCTGTGGTGCACAGATGTAAATAATATGTAATATTAAACTTTAGCATGCACCTCTGTTGTGCACAATAAATAATTATCTGTCACGTTTATCTTGGCGTAACCGACAAAAGCAAGCACACACAAACAATTCTTAATAGATTTATATTTATGAACATGACACACACCAGACATAGACATACTAATATATGCTACTAATGATTTGAGGTGAGAAATTGATGTTCTGGTGCACTCTTAATTTGTTTAAAAAAAAACTATTCTCTTTACATAGTCCCCAGAATATCCAGACCGTTCTGGACCGAAAACCAACATTTACAAAATGAAATAGGAGGTACTTCTATGGCTTCTTAACCAGATTTGAATTACTCTGCATCTTCACTAGCTCACTCAGGGCAGTATAAGGCCTCATTGCATACACCTTTTGCTCATTTGAATTTCCCAGCATGCAGCGTGGTATGGTGCAGAAACTGTTCCCAAAGTGTGCAGGCGGGAAGTTAGGGGTCTTCAGTACCCAACATATGCAACCAGACAATGCTTCTTCTGCACAACAATACATTCATTTGTTTCTCCTTCACTGCAGGAAGGCACATTGAGGGCCGCCGACAGAAATCGTGTGGCCCAGGACAAATGCAAGGCGCAGGCATCATAGCACCCCCTCCCCCTCAGTGCAAGAGTGGTATATTTCTTTATCTCAGTTATCAAACATATAACAATTCAGGAATTACCCTTGTGCAAGATGAACATTCTCTCTCTCTCTATGTATGTATGTATGTATGTATGTATGTATGTGTAACGGTGTTTCTGGCCCGGTCTGACCCACCCAATCTCACATTGGCCCCTGTGGTCTAACCGGACCCCATTACAGTGTGGATATGTCATATGGTGCACCTGCTGGCTACAGGACTCCTGAGTCTCCCGCATGATGGTGTGTGGGGAGAACCCGTCAGACAGGCCTGAGGTAGGGTGCTGAGTCTCACCTAGTTACAGTGCAGCGCCTCCACCTCACCAGGGTCCCTGCGTCCGCATGGGGATGGTCCTGGCGAGGAACTCCTCCGTGGTGCTCCTCTCTGTACACTCATCCCAGATAGATACACGAGAGGGTTTCTGGCTGAACTCATCTTTATTGACACGGCAGGGCAACTGCCCTCCACAAGGAGTATCTTCAGCCGCTCATCTCGCCAGTGCTCCCTTTAGTTAGGTATGTCACCCAGATCAGGGATTCACTATTCCCGCAGGAATCACTGTCCTGTGCCAGGTCCCTGGACACAGCCTCCCATGGAGTTACTATAACATAACTGCCAGAGCTCCTCCTCAGCTCTGACAAGAGCTTTCCAGCAACACTCAGCAACCAACCACTTTGCAACTCCACATCAGAACTCAGAACACAGTGCTGTGCCTTATGTAAGGTTCTGAGGTTGACACATCTCTGACATCACTAACCATGGAGTCAGAGCATGTGACCAGTCCCAGCCATACACAGAGCACCCCACCAGGGTGTGAGGGAAAACCTCCATGATTACTGCTGGCATGCCCACACTTACCAGGCCTTACTGCCAGCAGGAGAGATGACTGTAGGCATTTTACATGACCGCTACATTCTCCCCCTGGTGAATCCCATCGTCCTCGCTGGGACCTAAATTTGTATACCTCTTTCCAGGAAGCACTGTAACACAAAACATAATTAGGTTAACATCCATACAAATTTTCAGCATATTGTAACATGACCTCAGTACATATGAATACAGTCATCCGCCAAGCCCGCCCCGACCAGCAGCCACAGACCCGCAGGATGCGTCAGTACCCCCTAAAAATAGTGATCTGGGTCAGGTTTCCTCACTTCCCGGTTACCCATATCCAGGACCGTAACATAGTAATGCCTAGGTGACCCTCTCTCTGGCACATAGGTCACCCTATGTTTGTGAACATTTCTCCCTATGCTCCACACTCGCATCAGGGTGTCTATTCTTTCTTCCGCCTTTTTACCTACTATGTCGCTCCCCCTATTGGTTAAGTACAGCTCTATAGTTTCTTGGAGCCACGATTCCCTATTGTCCTCAATTTCATCCATCAGGGGCTCCGGAACATAGGGATACTCCAATCCATGGGATTTTTTATATTTGACTATTATAGCCCTCTCCGCCCTACTGACCCTGGTCAGATCCGCATTACCTGCCCTCCCAGGTAACACCCATGATAGGGGCTCATCAGGATCCACTGGGTCTGACAGTGTGTCTGGACCCATGGGCGCTATGTCTCTACGCTCCAGCTGGAACCACCTCTCCTGTAATTCCCTGTCCCTCTGCTCGGGTGTAAACTCTCCCTCTCTCCACCAGAAATCTACCACGTCCTCCCGCCGGATGAGGAACCGAGTACGGTCCATCCATGCGGAGTACCCCTCAAATAGTGGAGCCCACCACCGGGTCTCCTTAAAGGGATTAGGCCCTGGTTCCCGATCGTCATCAAATGAAAATACCCCTGACGACCTTGTGGATCGCGGTGTGGACCACCTTGATGACCTCGGAGCCTTTACTGCCAGTTGGGGTACTGTATGCGCCACCCTCAATTCTCCTCCTCCACGTGAATCGCCTTCCGTAGCTCCACTGAGCTGCCTCTCCCCAGTCCGTTTTTCCTCCCCCCCCAAAGGTATGTCCACAAGTTCCAAGCTGGGCGGTGAACCCGGTGACCTTGTGATAGGGGTAGGGGCATTAGCTAGGGCATGGGGTTGGGTATAGGGGCATGGGACGGGACCCCACGGGGTTACGACCCGCTCCTGGCTGTCCGTAGACTGGTCCAAGGATGATGTCTCACCCTCCTCAGTCCTGAGATCGCCTCTCCGATTTCTGGGCAATACGAGCGGTCGGGGACCTTCCCCCAATCGCCGAAGCGTCGCTGCTTCCCCTTCCTGGGTTCCGCCGTCGCCACCGGAAGTGACGTCCTCCCCGGAACCGGAAGCGTCGCCATCTCGCGTTGGACCCCCATGCGGGATCTCTTCTTCCACGACGACATCCGGTTGCTCCGCCGTCGCCACCGGAAGTGATGCCGTCCCTCCACGTGCGCGTTGGGCCTGGCGCGGCCCTTCCAGCGCTTCGCCGTCTGTTGTGACCAGGTAAGAGATAGGGCTTTTTGGCTTACCCATCCGCAGGGGGGTAGGCGTCTCTCTCCCATCTCCGCCAGGTCCTGGGATGGCGGGACTCCGTCGGTCGGATCGCCTATCTGCGGGGGACGTCCGGTCACTCACCCCACGGGGCGTCGTTCTTCCCGTCTGTCTTTTCCGCTCCGTTTTTGCTACCGCCAGCTCACGAAGGTCCTCATCAGAGTAGTCCCCTCGCCCCGACCTAGGGGTCGCGGGGCGGGGTGAAAGTCTCTTTGCCCCTGTCTCGGGGTTTAATCCAGCCGCCTCAATGGCCAGTGACCCAGCCGACTTGACCGGCTCCAGTCCCCTGTCTCCGGGACTCGCGCGGTTGATCCACAGCGCGCCCGGGGACTCAGCAGAGCGCCGTGTCACATCCACCGGGGGGTCAGCAGGCTGTATTGGAACGAATGTGGGCATAGGCCACAGATACAAAGTCCCGCAATGAGGGCAACGTGCCATCGTATTCACAGTACCTCCGGGCAGCCCGCATTGTAGGCAGAGCCCGACTACCGTCTCTGTATTGGCCACCCTCACCACCAGCACCCCGCCGGGCACTGAGTAGGGCTGGGTGGAGACCATAGTGCCCACAGTGGAGGAGCAGGCCATTCTTGGTACAGGAGTCACTTCCTGTACAGGTCTCTCCTTCTCTGTGGTTCCTCGCAACTGACTGGTGGAAGTTGCTGGATCCGCCACTCCCTGCTTCGGCTCCTCCCTTCTCTGACAGAGTTGGAACCCGCCCCCAGGGGTTGCAATAATGGGCGGATCCCACAGGGGAATATCATGCCCCTTAATTAAGGCCGCACCTCTCTCAGACCTGGTGGGCGCGGTCTGCGTTTTCGCGCCAGTCTCCTCCCCAGAGCTGGAGTCCTTTCCCGCGGCTAGTTCCCGCCTTCTCCTTGCAGCAGCTTTTTGCACAAGGTACCTTTGCTTGCAAATCATCTCCACGGCCGGAACTACTTTTTGTAGTGGCGCCGTCTGGATATCAGTCCCTGGGCCCAGTGGGTGCATCCCCACAGGCCATAATTGAAAGTCACTCCCCCTGGTAGAAATCAGGGGAGGGTCCCATAAACTCAACGGTTGACTCAGCACAGGGGCTGAATTAGTCACTGTCCATCCCGGCGCAGCCATAGCTTTCGCGCCATGCCCCCCATCAGGGCGGGGCTCTGCTGTTCGCGCCATTCCCGGCCAGCTCTGTGCAAGTCCTGCAGCAGCCATTTTTTCTGCGCCTGGCCCATGCGGTTTCCCTAGCAAGCGGGAACCGCCATTTTGGTTGGTTTTGGCGCCCAAAAAGTCCATTCGTTCGCTCTCCTCACGGGGTTCTCCCCCAATTATAACAATTTCTTCACACTCTTCAAGGGTGGCCCCTCGCTGTCCCATACAGGATAAAAACGGGGCAGCCATAGCCTTCGCTCCGCTCCAGAGCAGCCTGGTCAATGACAACTCGGCGACAGTCTGCTCTTCAGTGGGTTGCACGCCACGGGTGCCCTCCCCATCAGCCTCTGTCCGCCATTTTACGTTCTCCGCGCCACGCGGATCCTCCACTCTCTCATAACAGTTGTCGTACATGAGGCTCCACTCTGCGGGGCAGCCACCACACCGGTACAATAAAGATTAGCTCAGATGCACCACCACATGTGTACCTTATCTAGGTGTGACTCAGTGTTGCACTACCTCAGGCTAGGCTCACTCTCTCAGTGTCTGCTGTGACTCCTTCCTCCCAGTCTGTGCTCCCTACGGTGAGTGTCTGGAATGGCTAGGTACTCTGGCTGGCTCTGCCATGCAGTACTTGGGGCGTCTACCTGTCTTGGTCAGCCTAGCGCAGACCCTCTCCAGGACTCCTGACCAAGTTAACAGGCTGTCCCTTCTGGCATCCTACCAACTAGCACTGCCTCAAGGTGACTCGGTCAGCTATAGCCCGCTCCAGACCCCTCACTCCCTTCAGGCCCCTAGGTTGTCCCTGCGAACTGACAATATCCCGTCAGCCCCCTGACCACCCCTAGGTCCGTCCCTACTCAGCACAAAGTGGCAGCAGACACTCTCCCTGTTTCCAAGTGACCTAGCTAAAAGCCTGTCCTGTTGACGGATCTGCTCTCAGCAGCGCCTCCAAATGTAACGGTGTTTCTGGCCCGGTCTGACCCACCCAATCTCACATTGGCCCCTGTGGTCTAACCGGACCCCATTACAGTGTGGATATGTCATATGGTGCACCTGCTGGCTACAGGACTCCTGAGTCTCCCGCATGATGGTGTGTGGGGAGAACCCGTCAGACAGGCCTGAGGTAGGGTGCTGAGTCTCACCTAGTTACAGTGCAGCGCCTCCACCTCACCAGGGTCCCTGCGTCCGCATGGGGATGGTCCTGGCGAGGAACTCCTCCGTGGTGCTCCTCTCTGTACACTCATCCCAGATAGATACACGAGAGGGTTTCTGGCTGAACTCATCTTTATTGACACGGCAGGGCAACTGCCCTCCACAAGGAGTATCTTCAGCCGCTCATCTCGCCAGTGCTCCCTTTAGTTAGGTATGTCACCCAGATCAGGGATTCACTATTCCCGCAGGAATCACTGTCCTGTGCCAGGTCCCTGGACACAGCCTCCCATGGAGTTACTATAACATAACTGCCAGAGCTCCTCCTCAGCTCTGACAAGAGCTTTCCAGCAACACTCAGCAACCAACCACTTTGCAACTCCACATCAGAACTCAGAACACAGTGCTGTGCCTTATGTAAGGTTCTGAGGTTGACACATCTCTGACATCACTAACCATGGAGTCAGAGCATGTGACCAGTCCCAGCCATACACAGAGCACCCCACCAGGGTGTGAGGGAAAACCTCCATGATTACTGCTGGCATGCCCACACTTACCAGGCCTTACTGCCAGCAGGAGAGATGACTGTAGGCATTTTACATGACCGCTACATTTGTATGTATGTATGTATGTATATATATATATATATATATATATATATATATATATATATCCCCTGAAGTATACTGAAGTATAAGAGGTTACCCCCAACTTTGTATTAACCTCTTCTCTGTTAGAAGTGGATGCAATATACCAATACATTGGTATGGCAGGCTCGTTTGGCAGTGAATGGGTTAATGTTTGGTCTCAGATGACAGACACAAACATCTCCAGGAAGGTAAGGTCTCAGCTTCATGACTCACCTTGATCTATAGGCCTTTGTTGACAAAAGACTTGATATAAGGACACCTTGGGGCAGTAACTGGAGCTGCTGGTACAGTTTATGTTGCATAACTCCTGCTTCCTGGCTGTCATACACCAGGCCTGTCAAGTCTCACTCACGACAAGTGAGTTTTACTCAGTAAAATAGTCTCACTTGTCGTTAGCATTTGTGATGTCACTTGTTAAAATAGGAAAAGAACAACATTTCGAATAGAATGTTTTTTTTTGGGGGGGGGGGGGCAGCAAAAATCTCATCCTTGAACATTAACCCTGTAGTACCTCTATGGTTACAACTGTGGCTCTGCTTGATTCATTGCACACATTGGTTTGTCCAGATTTACTGAGCGGCACTGGCTTCCGAAATAATTTATTGAGGGTTCCTGCAAACTAACTATAATTCTTTCCCTTCTACTAATATTCCAAGTAGACCTGATGAAGGGACACTTAGTGCCAGAAACATTGTAGGTTTGTAAGTCTTTCTACCACTAAATAGATTCGTTTTGAGCTTTAATTGTATTTTGTGAGTGTGCTCTGGCGCTCAGAGGTACGATATTAGCAAGGTAAGCACAAAAGGCAAAAAATATTGGGTGTACATGTACATGATTCCTATATTGAAAATAGATACTTCATTGTTGCTGTCCATACCGGTCACGGTACCGGAGGGAGATATATTTTAAGGATAGAGAACTGCTAGAACAAAAGGTCATGTTCTGAGGCCGGAGGGTGGGAGTCTCGGGGGGAATGTGAGGAAGTACGTGTTCGTGGAGAGGGTGGTGGATTATTGAAGAGCCTCTCGGCAGGAACTCACGACTGCTTGGGATAGACACGAGATTAACTGAATAAAAGAGGTGTTATGTACTTTAGTAGTAATTGCAAAATCCACCCAAATAAATATAACCCCAAATGTAAAAGTGACAGCGCATTCAATTACACAACCTCCATACGTCCCTGTTTTAGAAGCTAAACACTGTACACCGGAGCAAAAGTGCAGTATTAAACCATGGTCAAGTCTTGACAGCCCAGAGGGGGCCCTCTCCCCATGGCTGGGGTTTGTCAGCCTGTGACTGACTGAGGTTGTTGTAGGAAATATTAACTTCACCTGGAGGGCTCAAGGCAGCTTAGTGACAGCAGCTGATTGGCTGCAGTTTCATGAACTTTTGGAGGGTGTAGATATGAGTCCTTTAAAAGGGCTACTTACCTTTGTTCCTGAGGAGAGCAGACACATAGCCGACAGCCCCCCCTCCGTTTTGAAAAATTGTATGTAAAAACACAAATATATGTAGCCCCTGCCCAGGGCCGCCAACAGAAATCATGGGGCCCAGGACAAATGAAAGGAGCAGCCCCCCCCAACCCCCGCCCCCGAACCCATAGCGCACCTACCACGAAAAAATATTTTTTAGCGCGCAACTTTTACTTAACTGTTTTCTTCTTATTGTAATACGGAAAAAAACATTACAACGCAACCTTATTTTTATATTTTCAACAAAAGACAAAGATACCCAATGCTACATCCAATGCGACAAAAGGCCTGGGGAGGGATTCAGTATGGGCTGGGAGGGGGGAAGGGGGTTAAGTATGGGCCTGGGGGGGTGACTGGGTGGGCGGGTGACTGAGTGACTGCCTTGGTGGGTGAGTGGGTGACTGCCTGGTTGGGTGAGTGGGTGGGTGAGTGGTTGGCTGAGTGAATGCCTGGGTGGGTGACTGACCTTGAACGGGTGGGTGCTGCTTCCTTGCCCGCCAGACGCTTCCCCCCTTGCCCGTTCCCCGTGGCTGCTGCCTGGGTGGGAGGTAGGCTCGGTGGGGGCGGGGGGGCGCGGGAGGTAGGCTGAGGGAGTGCGGGGGGCAGGCTGAGGGGGGGCGAGACTGGCGGGCTAATTCCGTGAGAGCATTTCCCCCCCGGCCCCCGCTGCTGCTGCCTGGGGCAGGAGGCTGGCGCGAGGAGCTGGATTGGCGGGCACGGGGGAAGCTGGATTGGCGGGCACAAGGGAAGCTGGGTTGGCGGGCGCTGGGGGAGCTGCGTTGGCGGGCGCGGGCTCGCCACGGCGCTTCCCCTCCTTCCCACATTGGGAACGGGCCCACAGGCAGCAGGCAGGATACCCTGCTTTACCTGTGCATGCGTGCCGAGACCTCGGCTCTGCGCATGGGGATCGCTGGCATTTCTTTTTTTTTTTTAAACGGGCACGGCCACGCAGGGGGCTAGGGTGCTGGGCCCCCTGACTAATGGGACCCGGGACACCAACCCCGGCAGACCTATTGGCGGGCCTGCCCCTGCTACAAATATATGCATACTGTGGACAATACAGAATTAATCTGCTCCACCTATCAGATGGTCCGATAAGGAATAAGAGACGCTGTCCCTGATCTGCCTGGCAACACATGACAGGATATATGGGATTGGATAAGAAGAAAAATGGATAGGATCTGGAGACCAGCTGTCTGTCTGAGAGACACAGAGGGAGACCAACCGTCACTCTGAGACAGAGACCGACATAGGGAGTGAGACTGAGACGCAGACAAAGAGACAGCCTGGGAGACAGTGAGAGGGGCTTAAGAGAGCTAGCCTGACACTCAGAGGTGAAAGAGGAGGCTTATAGGAGAGAGGAGGCTTATAGGAGAGAGGAGGCTTATAGGAGACTGCTAGCTAAGGAGAGAGAAAGTGAGAGACAGCAGCAGAAACACATCTACACAGAGAGAAAGAGAGCGGAAAAGAGCTCACAGCAAGAGAGACCCATATACTTGCCAGGCTGTTAAAGAATAACAGTCAGACGGGAGGCCCTGTCCCGCAACTTTGGAGTATTCTTGGTGGATTACACACACACACCTCACACATGTTTCACCCATAAACAGGCCTGCAATGCCATTTTGAGATAAGAGCAGTGCTGGTAATAATATTGGCCTAACCTAAGTGGCTTCTACATTGGACACTGGGACTAATATAAGGGACAATAGCACAGAGTCCTCATGTATTGTGTATTGTGTATTAACAATATAAATATATTGTTAAGTATAAAGTGTTTTCTTTAAGAGTAAATGCCACTGGTTTAAAATAGCCCAGAGGTCATAAACACTGATTAATATATACACAAGTCTCGTCTGGTTTTATTCAAGGAATCCAATTATGGTGTATTGGGGGGGTGGACTCAGGCCCCCTATAGCACATATAGACCAGGGGTGTGCAAACTTTTTTTTTTGCTGCGCCCCCCCAGCCTGCTCCTCTCCGTTCTGAGCCCCCCCCCCCCCTCCTTAACTCACGCAGTGTCAAATGACGCCGCGGGGTCACGTGATCCTCAGCAGCATTTGACGCGCGTGAATTCACGTTACATGACCCATCGGCGTCATTTGATGCCGCGTTGCCATGGACACGAGTGACGCCGTCAGAGTCCAGGTAGGTTTTAGAGTTGCAGGGGCCTCACGCGATCCCCCGGCATTTAATTTAAATGCCTCGGGGATGAGCGCGTGGTCTCTGCAACTGCACGCGCCCCTCTGACAAATCCAGGGCCCCCCCTGTGGGGCGCGCCCCCCACTTTGCGCACCGCTGATATAGACTGTGGAAATAGAGGGGTGCGTTTCGGCAGAAGGAGGACATTTTGAACACACACTTTGGACTCAAACTTTATAGCAATCTGTATATATGTTTATAGATTTTTTTTTTAAAACAGGTTATGCAAAATTTGCCACAGCAGGCGTGGGAACCTTGTCAGAAGTTTGGGAATGAAGGAAAAAGTGGATTGGTACGCAATTTGGGGGTAGGTAGCATGGAAGCATGGCCTTGCGGCAGCTTTATGCTAGTCGCCTCCAGAGGTTTGGCTTTGGTTCAAGGTAACTGTAACAGGGGCAAGCCTGTTACCAACAGCTAGAGGGTGTCAGCCAGGTAACGGTTAATCCCTGCCTGGAGGAAGACAGGCCTACTAGTGAGCCCAGCTGAGTGTAGCAAGGGTTTAAAAGACAGGAAAGGGAAGTGTTTTTTTTCTCTCCCCTGGTCTGCGTACAGACCACATATGTGTGTTCTTGATTCTTAGGGACACCAAGGCGTGCAGGCCATATGTACATGTCCCAGCTGCATAGGGATGCCCGGTAACTATATATTCGTCTATGGACTTTCATACGCGGGGGCAGCTGGACTTTGGCCAACGAAAAGCCTGTACGTTTCTAAAACTTCGGCGGAATAAAAGCTAATCTTATTTTCCCAAAACGTGTCTCCTGTCTTCACCTCGGCACGCATCGCCTTCATTAACCCCTCTTGGTTTAAGGCAAGAGTGAGGGATTGGTGTCTTCAGGGCTGGGAAGGTTCAGGTGAAGTTATATATATTATGATTGTACAGTAATAAAAGGTTTTGTAGTTTGAAAATTAATCAATGCTGTGGCCTTTTCCTCCAGCAAGATGTCATGTGGTTATTTTATTTAGGTTTAAGGGGAGAAAATGGGCCTCAGGTGGTTATGTAGCCCAGTGCCCCTGGCTATGTGTTTTGTGTATATAGCTCCAACAATGGACGCAGCGCTTTACAAAATTACAATACAAGGTAAATCAATTACAAACAATGGGAATAAGTGCAACAGGCAAATGACAACAAAACGTAAAAGGAAGCCCTGTCTAAAGAGCTTACAATCTAAGAGGTATGTTGGGAGGCTTATATACACAGTGTAGGTATAGGGAAGAAGTGGTGCTCAATATTTATTTATTTATAAAATATTTTACCAGGAAGTAATACTGTCAGGGCTTGCTCACCACAAACGAGACGGGACCGCGGTGCTGAGGTGGGATAGGATATAACGCCACCCACAGCCACGAGGGCACGTCTTGAGAGTAGAGTGGTCTGGGAGTCCGGATCGGGGCAGGAGAGGTACGGATGGTTGAGGGTGCTGTATGCAAAGTCCGGAGTTAGAGATAAGGATGTAATCGTTTACCGTTTGCCAGGATCGGGATTCCAGAGGTGCGGAGAGTCGTGTTGCCGTATGCCGAATTCGGGATGCCAGAGGTGCGGGTAGACATAGCGGAAGCCGGTTCGGTACACGAGGAGGACTGCAAAAACAAAACAGGACAAGACAGGACTAGGGAGGCAGAGAGTGATGAGAACAACTGGTTCTATGCTCAGCCAACGAGTCAGTGACACTGTTAGGTATATATAGGAGAGCGGGTCAAATGGCAGCGCAGCAAGGTAGGGGTGTGTGGAAGGGCCAGGCTACGGCAGGGATAGGTCCAGCATGAGTCCCAGGGGAGGAGCCATAAAGCCCAGTAGTCAGACTGCATTGGATTGCAGCAATGGTTTGAGGTGCTGTGCCTTTAAGGGGTTGGTGCGGCTCCGTGTGGCCACGCCTCTGTGTAGCTGTGCATGCGGCCGCGTGACCGAGCGTAGCCGCCGGACCGAGAGTAGAAGGGGAGTTTTGGCGTGCGCGCGCGCCCACGTGGAGTAGTGATCGGCGTTCCGGAGAGAGGCTGTCTGCGTGCCGCGGGAGGACCCGTTGGAGCTGCCGGTAAGGCGTGACTCCCAGACCCTTACAGTACCCCCCCCCCCCCTTCAGGGGCGACCTCCGGGCATCCATGAGATGGCTTGGAGGGATTCTTACGATGGAAAGCCTGGATGAATCGAGGTGTGTGGAGATCCCGGTGGGGAATCCAGGAACGTTCCTCTGGTCCAAACCCCCTCCAGTGAACCAGGTATTGTACTCCACCTCTGGAAATCCTAGAATCCAGGATAGCCTGAACCTCGTACTCCTGTTGACCGTGGATCAGAAGAGGAAGTGGGGGAGACGTTGTCTTAGAAAAGCGAGGACTCTGGAATGCTGGTTTAAGCAACGATATATGAAAGACTGACGGAATCTTCATCGAGGGTGGAAGGCGTAGGCGATAAGCCACAGGATTAATCCTCTTTACCACAGGAAAGGGACCGAGAAATGTAGGTGCTAGCTTCATGGTAGGAACCTTTAGTCGGATATTCCTGGAAGAAAGCCAAACCCTGTCTCCTGGGACGAATTCCAGAACCGGGCGTTGAAGGCGGTCTGCCTGGAGTTTCTGTCTCCCTGTAGCCACCTTTAAGTTCTCCTGAATCCTCGTCCATAAGTCTTTCAGCTGGGAGATGCGTTTGTCAACCGCTGGTACTCCTGAGGATAGAGGGGAGAAGGGTAGGCGGGAAGGATGAAAACCACAATTTATGAAGAAGGGAGATTCTTGAGTGGAGTCATTGCGAAGGGAGTTAAGAGCAAACTCAGCCCAAGGAAGCAGATCCACTCAATCCTCCTGTGTATCGGTTATGAAACACCGAAGGTATTATTCCAGGTTTTGGTTGGCCCTCTCCGTCTGCCCATTGGTCTGTGGATGGTATCCCAAGGAGAATTGAAGTGAAATACCCATTTTACGGGAAAAGACTCGCCAAAATCTTGACACAAATTGTGACCCACGATCAGAGACGATGGTTGCAGGCACTCAGTGAAGACGAAAAATCTCCTGGATGAAAACATCTGCAAGCCTGGAGGAATTTGGAAGACCCCTCAAGGGAATAAGCTGAGTCTGTTTGGAAAAACAATCAATGACCACAAGAATCGTATTCTTTCCTTTGGATTCTGGAAGCTCTACAATGAAGTCCATAGAAATATGGTTCCAGGGGCGATCTGGAATGGGTAAGGGAAGAAGAAGGCCTGCTGGTTTGACCCGAGGTACTTTGTTGCGGGCGCACGTGCCACATGCTTAAACAAACTCCTCCACATCCTTAGCCCTCTCTGGCCACCAGAAGGTACGTTGAACAAGGTCGTTGGTTTTCCGTATCCCTGGATGTCCTGCTGATTTAGAGGAATGGCACCACTCGAGAACCCTTTTGCGGTGTTGGGGTGCCGTATAGAGTCTTCCCTCCGGAACCTTGAGCCCCCTCGGAATTTGTGATTGTTCGGATCGAATTTTGGCCAAAATATCAAAGGAATTGGCGGACAGGATACATCTAGAGGGAATAATTGTCTCTAGCTGTTCTTCAGACTTGTCCTCTGCCAGGAACTGTCGAGACAGGGCGTCCGCCTTTAGATTTTTGGAGCCAGGAATAAAGGAGATAAGAAAATTGAATCGTGAAAAAAATAGTGCCCAGCGGGCTTGTCAAGAGCTCAAACGACGTGCCCCTTCTAAGTAGAGAAGGTTCTTATGGTCTGTGAGTATGGTTATAGGTGTCTCCGTACCCTCTAAGAAATGTCTCCACTCTTCTAATGCCAACTTGATCGCCAAAAGCTCCCGGTTCCCGACATCGTAATTCCGTTCTGCGGACGAAATTATTTTCGAGAAGAAGGCACATGGGTGTAGTCTGGCTAAGGGAGAGGTCATTTGGGATAATACAGCCCCAGCCCCGATGTCCGAGGCATCTACCTCCAAGGTTAATGGAAGTTTAGGATCTGGGTGGGTGAGGATAGGGGCAGACACAAAAGCCTTTTAAAGCAGATTAAATGCCCGTATGGCGGTCTCAGACCATGATGAAGGATCTGCACCCTTCTTAGTGAGATCAGTTATGGGAGACACCGTAGAAGAAAAATTGCGAATGAAACGTCGATAATAATTTGCAAAACCTAGAAAGCGTTGCACGGCTTTGAGAGTGGTCGGGCGGGGCCAGTCCAAGATAGCCTTAAGTTTCTCTGGATCCATATTGAATCCGGAGTCAGAGATAACGTATCCCAAAAAAGCCACCGACTTGAGATGGAACTGACATTTCTCCAATTTCGCAAAGAGTTGAACGTGTTTGATGTGTTCTTGAGATTTAGAAAAGATTAGGATGTCACCTAGGTAAACGATAAGAAATGTGTTAAGAATGTCCCGAAAAATCTCATTGACGAAATCCTGGGAAACTGCTGGTGCGTTGCACAGACCGAACGGCATGACCAGGTATTCGTAGTGGCCGTCATGGGTGTTAAAAGCAGTCTTCAACTCGTCCCCCTCACGTATCCTTACTAAATTGTAGGCACCTCTTAAATCCAATTTAGAAAAGATGGTTGCTCCCTGGAGACGGTCGAAGAGTTCCGGTATCAAGGGCAGTGGGTAGCGGTTCTTGCGTGTGATGTTATTCAAACCCCGGTAGTCTATGCATGGACGAAGAGAACCGTCCTTCTTTTTGACAAAAAAGAAACCTGCTCCGACTGGAGAGGAAGACTTTCGGATGAAACCCCTCTCTAAATTCTCTGCAATGTAAGTGTTCATGGCTTTAGTCTCTGGGAGAGAGAGAGGATAGGATCGTCCTCTGGGAAGAGGTGCCCCGGATAGTAGGTCAATAGGACAGTCGAACGAACGGTGCGGAGGTAGAACCTCGGAACGTGCTTTGTCGAACACATCACGGAATTCCCAGTACACAGAAGGTAGGGAATCGACCTTCTCTGGCAGGGTAGTCAACCCACCAATCTTCTGGAAAATCCTGGTACATGTCTTGGCACAAGGAGCACTCCACTGGATAGGTTCCCGATCCGTCCAGTCGATGCGAGGCTTATGGAGTTGAAGCCAAGGAAGACCCAAAATCAGCTCAACAGAGGGAGTGTGGATAACATCGAGAGTAATGATCTCTGTATGGACGTCGACGAACTGCAGTAGGAGAGGCACCGTGGTGTAGCGTGATGAATGCCGGCTGTAGAGGTCGACCGTCAATAGCCTCCAGACCTACTGGCGTCTTCTTACTGATAAATGGAATATTGTTCCGTCTAGCAAAAGTCTCATCGATGAAATTGCCTGCGGAACCGAAATCAATGAACGCCCGTGCTTGAGTGTGAAATCCCTCTCCAGTCAGTGTTATAGGCAACATTATCCTGGTGGGAAGTACGTCTTTGACGATGGGAGAAAGTGTCAGTATTCCCAATGAAACTCTCCGTGATTTCATTGGGAGTTGGCGTTTCCCGGCTTGTGGGGACACTGGGGTAATATGTGACCAGAATTGCCACAGTACATGCAGGGACCGGCAATGCGCCGACGTTGTTTTACAGCAGCAGACAGCTTGTTACCTCCCAACTGCATAGGTTCCGGGATGTCCACGGAAGGGGGTGTAGGAGCCATGAATGATGGAGCAAGATGCCTTGAAACCCGTTGACGGTAACGAGAACGTTCATTTCTCCGCTCCTGTAGACGCTGGTCCACTCGAACACACAGATTGATCAAATCCTCTAGGTCAGTGGGACGTTCCAGCGCTGCGAGCTCATCCTTTAGGGATTCAGACAGACCTTGCCAAAACGCTGAAGATAGTGCTTCGTTATTCCATCCCGTCTCAGCAGCAAGTGTGCGGAGCTCCACAGCATACCGAGCGACGGGTCGATCTCCCTGGGTTATGTGATGAAGAGAAGATGCTGCCGTTAATTGCCGTGCAGGAGTATCGAAGACTCTTCGGAATTCCTCGACGAAGAGATCGATGTCCTGTGTGAGAGGGCCTTGTTGTTCCCAGATGGGAGAAGCCAATGCCAGCGCCTCATCGATGAGAAGAGCCACGATATAGCCGACCCTGGAGACAGAAGAGACAAAACGAGAGGGCGAGAGTCGAAATTGGATGAGGCATTGGTTAAGGAAGCCCCTACATCCTTGGGGATCCCCGGCATAGTGTTTGGGAGCCGGAATACGAGGTTCCAAAGCAAACGGAGGTGCTGGGAAGGCGGTTGCGGAAGCTGTGGAAGACACGGGTGAAGGTTGCCGACTGAGAGCTCGGACTTGAACAGTAAGCGAATGAAGGCTTTGCTGTAACGTATCCATTCGCCTATCAGCTTGTTCCAAATAAGTCTCTAGCCTGGTGAAGAGATTAGTATGGGCATTTATAGTGCGCTCCACCTCAGCGGGGTCCATGTTTGTAGGGCTGAGCATAATGTCAGGGCTTGCTCACCACAAACGAGACGGGACCGCGGTGCTGAGCTGGGATAGTATATAACGCCACCCACAGCCACGAGGGCACGTCTTGAGAGTAGAGTGGTCTGGGAGTCCGGATCGGGCAGGAGAGGTACGGATGGTAGAGGGTGCTGTATGCAAAGTCCGGGGTTAGAGATAAGGACGTAATCGTTCACCGTTTGCCAGGATCGGGATTCCAGAGGTGCGAGAGAGTCGTGTTGCCGTATGCCGAGTTCGGGATGCCAGAGGTGCGGGTAGACGTAGCGGAAGCCAGTTCGGTACACGAGGAGGACTGCAAAAACAAAACAGGACAAGACAGGACTAGGGAGGCAGAGAGTGATGAGAACAACTGGTTCTATGCTCAGCCAACGAGTCAGTGACACTGTTAGGTATATATAGGAGAGCGGGTCAAATGGCAGCGCAGCAGGGTAGGGGTGTGTGGAAGGGCCAGGCTACGGCAGGGATAGGTCCAGCATGAGTCCCAGGGGAGGAGCCATAAAGCCCAGTAGTCAGACTGCATTGGATTGCAGCAGTGGTTTGAGGTGCTGTGCCTTTAAGGGGTTGGTGTGGCTCCGTGTGGCCACGCCTCTGTGTAGCTGTGCTTGCGGCCGCGTGACCGAGCGTAGCCGCCGGACCAAGAGTAGAAGGGGAGTTTTGGTGTGCGTTCGTGCGCCCACGTGGAGTAGTGATCGGCGTTCCGGAGAGAGGCTGTCTGCGTGCCGCGGGAGGACCTGTCGGAACTGCCGGTAAGTGAGGAGCACGCCGAGGGCGGCGTGACTCCCAGACCCTTACAAATACATTGAGAGTTACCACTCGTTTTCAAGTATGTCCTGGGAACAGAGTTAAGACAAATACATGGTTACAAATACAGTTACATGGGACGAAACGCGTTGGTGCGTTTGTGCTTTTCATCATCCTGTGATTCTTTATAATAAATTTCCCTGACTTTTATTCTGGAGTTGCCCAAGAATTATTTTGCCTTTTGGATCTTCGTTGGTGGCTGTGCTCCTTTGCTCCATCCATTTCCAGTTATACACACAGTGGGAGTAAAAGTGCATTATTAGCAGTCCAGAGGGGAACGGTTTTCCATTGTGGCTGGAGAGGCAGAGAAAGAACGGAAGATAGCTGATATTATTTCAATTATATAGCAAAGTCTTTACATATACATGTTTGTTGTTAATTGTATTCAGTTGTTTTTAACATATAATGTAAATGTCTGAATATTGGTAGAAGAACATTGTTCAGATATAGTGCTCAAATGACAGGATTTGTAATAAACAATAATTTCTTGATTGAAGGTAATAGGCTGGGTTTAAGGTATATAAATGAGTGAGGTATATATGGGTGAGTGTGTAGTCTGAGACCTGAATAAATGTCCTGGTGAGTGTGGGTAATGGAGATATATGAGCCCCACCCCCTCACTGCCAATATGGACTGGTACTGACACTTTGCATAAACACACCAATAAAATACCTCTATGTACTGTTTAAAGGTACAACTCACGTGACCTTGCCCATTGTGCCTTCTGGAATGCGTGCTTCTGCCAGTAGAAATGATTCAGGTAGCCTCAGGTGTAGAAGTGCAGCGCACAGCAAAGAACTGGATCCACAGGACAGCAGCAGTATGATGAAAATAAAAGTTCTTTATTAGAAAATCATGGTGCAGACAGGTATGGGTGAAACGCGTTAGAGACAGAGGTTTTTTCTGCACCCATACCTGTCTGCACCATGATTTTCTAATAAAGAACTTTTATTTTCATCATACTGCTGCTGTCCTGTGGATCCAGTTCTTTGCTGTGCGCTGCACTTCTACACCTGAGGCTACCTGAATCATGTCTGAATATTGTACCTATTATTTGACAACAGTTATTATATTACAATGAGGTGTTATTTGATTTATTAAATTACTTTTGTTTTTCTTTTCTTTTTTAATTGTGCTGCAATGTACAATAAAAGGTTTAAAGAAGACATTGTAGAATGGTGAATGCAGAAAGAGCCATTGGCCACCACTGCACAATCCCAGGCCTGGTGCTGTATTTTGGTCCTTGATTTAAAGTTGGTAACTTCTCTTCGCATTGCACATGATCTCACCAAAGTAATGGCAGATGAGGGAATAGCAGAAGAAGGTCCCGTGTGCAAGAATGAAACGCCAGCTTCTCTTTCTGATAAACATTAAGTATGTCCCCGCCCACCTCTATTAATACTGCGCATACAGATATACTGTTTCCACTTTCATGATAACAATAAGGGAGATAAAGAGGGGTCTTGGATAGCTGCCCCAAGCCTGTTCACTGGAGCAGTCAGACTGAATCCCTTTTGTTCTGGAGCCTATTTATAGAACCAATGGGCAGCAGTTTGATTCTAAATATGAGTCCTGGAACCAGATTCCATATTCCTCTGTGCCCCTTTACAGCTTGGGATTTATTTCTCCCTAGTTTGTCTGTCTGTTATTTTCCCTGTCTCAGCAGCTTGCTGCATGTGAAAAGGCAACATTATTGCTACAGCCTGTGTTGGTTGCCTGCAGCTCATATTCTCCTAGCTGAGAGTGGGCTATTCCTACCCCCTGTCCTTGCTGACAGTTAGTATAGTCTCACTTCCCATCTAGTGTGACCCTTGCTCCTCACTTCCTTTTTCACCCTGGACTCTGAGTGAGTAGCTGTCTGCTATTTACCCCAGCAAGGCCTTTTTGTTTTACACTGTCTCTGCCTTGATACACTGCATTTCAGACAGAGAAGCACTCTCTACCTACATTACATCTACAAGCACCTTTCTCCCTGTGATTTCCCCTCAATAAAACTAAGAAAGAGAAAAGGACTTGTTTGTGCTTTGGAAAAGGGAAGACATGAGTTAAGCTTACTGGAACTAATCATACATCATTCGTGACCCTGGTTTCAGGAAAACATGCATTCACCCTTATTTGATGTATTCCCCAGTCCTATTTTAGTACAGTCCCAAGTGCTGTATATATATTCCTTCAAACACATCTTTTTTTTCTGAGGAAAACACATTGCTCCAGATGTGTCAAAGTAAAAATCCTATTGATTGCGGGGCATTATTGCTGCGGTCTCTGTAAGGAACAAGCTGACTGTAGAACATTCTTCAGGGAGCAAGGAAGGAACGGTGGGTGGAAGCATCAGTTCAACCAAAGGGCTACCAGGCATTGGCCTCAATTCAATTTGTACCAGTATAGGTATTTTAATTAATTTCTGAAAGTTTTCATTAACAATGGTGATGCTATTGCTTATCTTGTTTCTTCCACCCACAATATAAAACAAGCAAATGTATGAAGGAACAACTAAGCCAGGGGAGATTTAACATGTGGTTAAACAAACCAAAGACAGAAGATAAGGGAACTGAAACCATTCCTGACACAGTGTATGTAGCACAACATAGTTCCAGTGTAGCACAGCGCTTCCAAAGAGCAGTAACATCATTAAAACGACAATCCTAGCGCTTTTTTTTTATACTCTGGATTGAAGCCAGGAGTCTCTGCAGCTGAACACCATTAATTTCAGCTTCGGGGACTCTGCTCCTGAAGACGCTCCGCTTGGCTACCGGGATTCACATCATGGCGGTGTTTTGACGCTCCGTGCCCTGCGGGCCAATAGGAAGCCGTGACATCTTCAGGTTTGGCTTCCTGTATGTCCGCGGGATGCGGGAGCTTTCAACTTTAAACCACAGCTCGCTCAGCCGGGGCGGCTACCGGCACCCCCTACAAAGCTAAGTATCTCTGGAAGTATAGGGTTCCCGGAGTGAAAATGAATGGGGTTCAGCTCCGGAGACCCCTTGCTTCAATCCTGTTAACAAAAACGCTTAGATTGCTCCTTTAAGGTAGCAAAGAACAAAACTTTCTTATAAAGTATAAATATACAGTATGAATATAGTAATCAGTGACCCCGAGAAAGGATTGCAACCTTTTCCCTGGGTCCCTGACAATTTTGTCCCCGGGATCACATAGCATCATGTCCCTTAATTCCATCCCCACTACCCTGAACATCAGAGGATGTATAACTCTTATTTGATGTATAACTGTTGTGCATTTTGTACATCACTGTCAAATGTCTATCTCCTTATTTTACTAGTTGAAATATTGAACATTAAAGTAAATATGCCAAAGCTGATCTGGGACACAGGGGGTTATTTATTAAAGTTTTTCAGTGCATAAGAATTGTACCAGATTTATCAAAGGAAAAACTAAAAAAAACATTCTCAAAAGGGATTCCTTTTCTTTGATAATTATGGTGCTGGTTTTTGCACTGGTTTTACTTTAATTTTACAGCTGGGAGACTTTAGTAAATAGGCCCAATGACGAGAATGTATATTTTCGCATGTGACCTGCACATTGCACATATGACTTTGCACTTATTTGGTAGGAACCTTGCCATTTTTTTCATAAACGTTGGCAGAAAACGGTAATGATGATTCCCGCATTTGCAAACTTTTGTTCTGCTCTACTCCTGGGGGGAGGGTGAGGAGAGAGTTGACACCTGTGCACAAAAAGGAGCACGCCTAAGATACCTGGGATATATGCTAATAAGTCATATTAGCATATCTCCCAGGTATCTCAGGTGTGCACATTTTTTGTGCACCGGTGTCTCCCTGCGTGTTGTTTGAGGGAATATATGTAGCCCTTCTTGCCCGGCTCTTAAGTAGTTCACATCAAGAGTCTATTTACAATGCTCAGTCTTTGTTACCGTGTCATGGTGCTAGATTCATACAGGCATTAAAAATTCAATGATGGACACCAAGAACTGTATCCATCAAAACTGGAGCTTTATTAATCGCCATAAGTCACAATATACACTTCATAATATATACAGTCTGTCATCTTTTCACAGTTTCTACTGTCTCTTTTCTCTTCCTCAGCTTCCCCTGATCTCGGCCTGCTAGGGAGGTGGTGCAAGGGCTTTATTCATCGTATGTTACATCACTGATCCCTTTCCTGGATACTGTCTGTAGTGTTACATCCCCTGTGGGCCCCTTCTGGGCATTACTCTCTCCTCTCGTACTGTTCTAAGTATCCCCATCTCGGGTACTGCAAGTCACCTCATGGTCTTCTGGGATAGTTAGCTAAGGACCCTCCAATTGGGCGGATCCTGCAATGACTTGGGGTTACAGTTCGGGAACCCCTTCTGGACATAGCTTATTAGCTCACATGGAGGAAGCCTAAGGCCGAGTCCATAGACGGACAGGCCGTGCTGAGGCGTGCGGACGCTCCGCGCTGAGCCCCTGCATCCTCAATGAGGATGCCTTGAGAGGGGGCTCACGCAAGCGTCTGCAGGCGTGCTGACGAGATGGAGGTTTCAGCCGAGCTCCAAGCTGTTTTTCAGCGCGCTGTCGGCTGAAAACCTCCAATCACAGCACAGCAGCGTCAACGTCACGGCGCCGTGACATTGACGTCAGTGCGTCGCGGGCGATTGGCCCAGCGACGTCACTGCCCCGCCTCCAACCACCTCCCCCCGGCTCCCTTCGCGCACGCTGGCTCGCCTTCAAGTCCGTGCAATCACGGTGACTGAAGCAGGCGAGCCTCAGCGTTAGCGCGCCTCCGCTCTCCCCACCCCTCTATGGCCCGGGCCTAACAAACGTCTCTCTCCTCCTCCTCTCCAGCAAAACCCATATTTCAGGGTCTGGAGGGAGCCAACGCCAGATGTAGGTATGACCTATGTAACACATGTAAAACATAATTACCTATAACAGAGCTCTGTGGATAGGGAACACATATTTTGCATATCATTAGCATTAACGTCCGTTATACTAACGTAAAGGCCCATTACGGCTGAAAACTGCACTTAAACTCGTTAAGTCAATAATGGATTTCTGTGCACCTGGGCATAAGTATTAAAAACTTTATTGTATCATTTTTTTGTTCTTATTCTATCAAAAAAAAATTGCTGGGCAGATGAATATGCATTTTCTAGGTACAAACATATTCAAGAGTGGTGATATCATAATCAAAATCAGTTGCACAAGAAAACCAGCACAGCATTTTTAACTTGTGCGCTACATCCGCCTCTGAGTGAAGTTCTCACTGTATAACAACCTACAGTTCTGTGGGTTACAATAATAATGATTGTGAATGCAATGTTCTCTTTCCCTTCACCATAAATGCTTATATTTCAGCATTCCCAGCCAAGTTACTTCTTGTCTGTGTAAGGAATCATAAAGCAAAGGCAATAAAATGTTACAAACATGTAAATGCAGACGCCAATCCCATATTTGTGCAGATTCCCATCCCGTACTTACCTTAAGTTTATTTAACCCTTACGGCTTTATGATAGTTCACGGCACTCTAGGGGCCATTATGACGTTTGGGGAACATCATTTGATTTTTGCTTGTTCAAAGGGGAGAATGCCCCATTTCCATTTGTACCACAGGGAGCTTGGCCATGAGCATGTGAACACTTCCCCAAGTTCTTCTGGCATTGAAAGGGTGAAGCTACTAAATATCCGGGTTTATCTAGGACATTTCTGGTTTACACAGGACTGGATGGGTCCTAGATAAGTCAAACAAATTCCTCAAAATGCAGGTCTGCTCTACGATAAAGGTACAAGGTAGAGCTCTACTCACGAGTTCACAATGCAATTCTTCATTTATTGTGACAGCCAAGAACAATGGAGAAACAAAGAGTGTTTCTCCTCTGTTCTTGGCTGTCACAATAAATGAAGAATTGCATTGTGAACTCGTGAGTAGAGCTCTACCTTGTACCTTTGTCGCAGAGGAGACCTGCATTTTGAGGAATTTGTTTGTCTACTGTATGTTGGCTGCACAAGCAGAATACTCCTCGCCTGAAACTTTTTCCTTGCACTTTGGAAATGTCCCAGATAAGTCAGAAATAACTGTAAAAGCATTAAAAGGTTTGTTAAAAATCACCAAAACAGATTTCTTTTGAATAATGCATCATATTTCTAAGATAACCCCTACTTAATGTTCAACATATTGTTGGCTGGTGTTAAATCTGTCCTGATTAAGCCTGCCAGTAAATTGGAAGTCTTAACATTATTGAATATGTTGTTAATTGGGGCATTAGAAATAGGCCTTTTAGTTACTGAACCGGACAACAGGATGGGGCTGAACAACAAGTTTCTCTCACAGCAATGATGTAAAGAACCTTGGCAGAGAAGAGGTAGTTACATGTATGAGGTCCTGACGAAAATGGGAGCATGTGGCAGATGAGGAAGGAGTGTGCAGAGAAAAATACTGAAAGTTAAACAAAGGGCCGACCTCTCGGGGCCCATAAAGGGTAAGTCACTTTATTTAAACAGCCTGCTGGGATCAGAGAGTCGTGAGCTAGGACGTACCATAGGTGCATATGAATCTTGTTGGGGAAAACACAGTGCTCCAGATGTTTCAAAGTAAAAATCCTAATGATTGAGGGACATTATTGCTGCGGTCTCTAATGAGCAAGCTAACTAGAACATTCTTCAGGGAGCAAGGAAGGAATGGTGGGTGGAAGCATCAGTTCAACCAAAGGGCTACCAGGCATTGGCCTCAATTCAAGTTGTTCCAATATAGGTATAGGTATTTATTTTTTCCCACAGATTAATTGCAGAACAAATAGTTTTATTTATTTATAAAATGTTTTACCAGGAAGTAATACATTTGAGAGTTAACTCTCGTTTTCAAGTACGTCCTGGGCGTAGAGTTATGATGACAAATACATGGTTACAAATACATAGTTACATTAAGTGAGCAGGGTTATACATTATATATAAAGACATTGCATGCGCAGCTAAAGATTATATATGTTATAGGCGTATGTTACAGTTACAGACCAGATCCAAATGTGAGACAGCTTTAGTATTGAAAGAATTTAGCCTGGTGGCGGATGTGAGAGTCTCCGGTAGATTGTTCCAGTTGTGAGGTGCACGGTAAGAGGAGGAGCGGTAGCAACGATACTCCCCAACTGCAAACACTGCTTCCAAATAAGTGTCCGCAGTCAAGGAGTCCCATGAATACATGGCCACCACTCCCTCCATATTTATTGATATTTTCACATATTGTGCATAGAATATACAAGACATCATTAGGGGTATAGTTTTCACCTTATGCAGGTTGGTAGCTGATCTAAAACATACACATCAAAATGTGTACATTCTTTTACCAAAATCTCATAGTATAAAATTGTCAGATTTCAATGTTATCGTCTATTATATGTAACGCTCTAGTCACTATCATGTACATCTAACTACCTTTATAAGGCAAAGGTAAAAATAACATTCAATACAAATAAAATAAATAATAAGTATGAAACAAATAATATACAACAAGGGGGAGGGGGATTCCTGAGAAATGTACTCAGGAGATGACACTTATTTCCTCCTTTTTATTTGTAGTTACGACTACAACTCGGGACAGGTGCCCATTTTCCACTAGTCAGAGTAGGGATTGTCAACATTTGACTCATTCTTAGCAAAGAGATGCAGAGAGCGAGAGCAGAAGAGATTGTGTACAGTGTGACATACGCCAGCGGTGCGTAAATTGAGGGTGCGCCCCCCAGGTGCAGTTATAGAGGTCCCGCACATAGAGATCTCACCCATAGGCATTTAAATTAAATGCCGGGCGACTGCGCGAGGCCTCTATAAGACACTTGCCTTCCCTTCCAGCGATGTGTCGTCCTGGTAACCCGGCGTCAAATGACGCCGCGGGGTCACGTGACATCACGTTACCATGGCGACGTGACGTCACATGACCCCGCGCGTCATTTGATGCCGGGGTCGAGCAGGGGGGGGGGGGGCTGGGGCGCCGAGGAGAGCAGGCAGGGGTGCGCACGGGGAAATGTTTGTGCACCCCTGACATAAGCAATACAAGACAATTTTATGAGAAGCTTGTGTTAGTGTACTTTTTCAAAAGCTGGTAGTTCTCACTTTACAATTCTTTTTGGTCTGTAAATAACTCACAGAGAGTCCCACAAGCTGAGATAAGGTTTCATTACTGGTTGGGCGTGTGCAGATTATCTTTCTTTGATATCCATCTGACATATGGGCGTGTAACCCTGAGTATACCATGCCATGACCCTAATTAACTATGCTAAACATCGCAGTATTGAAGCATATTGTTATACAAAAGACAGCTACAGTATTCTGTACACCTGCCCTCCATATGTCTAGACAGTGTCTCTGTATTAACAGTTTCCTATTCCACTCTGTATAATAATTCTATTTCCTTTTGAATTTATTAAGAATCTTTCTAGGACTTCGTAATAGGATTGTCTGAAAGGGTTATAATGATATAAGGGCTTTACTGAACTACATACTTGCCAACATCAGGATACGATCATTTTGATCCATCAACTTTTGATGCCTCTGAATTGCCATATTTAATCCAGACAATAAACAAAATTCTTGACCAGTGCCTGGTGATACCAGATCCATGGACCTTTCAACCTCAGGGAACTTCTGCCATCCCCGATATAATCGCATTTTTGGGGGGGGGGGTGGGGGGATGGGTTAGTTTCTAGCACACACAAAAAATAAAGGCTCAGAGGCACGCCCCGAGGTAATATGAAATTACCTTTGACTGCCAGAGGGGCAAACAACAACTTTTCCCTGCAAACTCCTTTTTGACACCAAACAGGTTAAAACGGTATCCACATTGTGTTTTTTTCATGCAGCCTAATCATTTTATGGAAGGGATCTTAACCATTTGGCTGCAGTACTGGTGGTAGCACAGTTGCTTGGATGGTTCTGTGTAGCTGTTGTTTTTCTGCCTAGCAACCGGCTGGGACTGTTTTTATTTTTTTTAAGCAGGGCTTCCTGGTTAAGGTTCAAGGAGAACTAAGGCAGTCTGGAGATCAGGTCACAGAGTTTCATTGAGTTCGCGCCTGCATGATTGCATCGCTCTCTGCTGCCTGAACCAATCTCATGAATAATACGCAGAGTCTGCTAGTCGATGGGGTGTAACATGAACATCCTATGTAAAGTGCGCAAAAATGCAGATGATATAGTAGAAAATGTTGTTTGCATGTTTTCTTTAATACTGAAAGAACCGGAAGGCACAATTAGAAATAAAACCTGCATTTGTTCTCAGTTTCACTCATAAATTAGCACCTGCCATTGCTTTCCCTGCTAGGAAGTGAAGCAGAATGTTGCATTTATGCTATTGAATTAATAAGAACATATCAGAAATCAATACAGGCATATCCCGGTTTAAGGACACTCATTTAAGTACACTCGCGAGTAAGGACATATCGCCCAATAGGCAAACGTCAGCACGTCCTGAACAGCAATACCAGCTCCCTACCTGTACCGAAGCTGTGCGCAAGTGGAGAGACTAGAGAGCCGGTTACAAATGCGTTATTTACATCAGTTATGCACGTATATGAAGATTGCAGTACAGTACATGCATCGATAAGAGTAAAAAAAGGTAGTGCTTCACTTTAAGTACATTTTCGCTTTACATACATACACACACCGGTCCCATTGCGTACGTTAATGCGGGGTATGCCTGTATTTACCATTTACTTTAAGCTTTTCTACTGTATATTTTATTGTATTCTTATGTAAGACTGGGCATAAAGAAACTAACTAATGTTCAAATGTAAAACACAAATAGGAGTGCGGGATATTAAACTAAGCATTGGTTGAAGGGGATCAGTGACCCCAAAGTCCATGAGATTTGCAATAATCTCTCTTGAAACCATAAACTGCTTCACAAGAAAGATCAAAATGTTTGCCCTGGTTCCAAAATGTCTTGGCTGGTCGTACAACATTTATAAATAGCTAGATGTACGTTCTTTCAGGGGGGGAAACACGTTCTCTTCTCAGACATTTATGGCCAATATTCACTAAAGGGGGCTACAATTTAGCATGGTCTACCCTCCCATTCATGTGGATAAGAGTTAAGATGTGCTAAAGTTTTGCACTCTTTAGTGAAAATGGGCCTATGTGTGTTGTAGTTCTTGTTTAAAGTCTGATTATCATTAACTTTCAGATACCTGCTCCTCTCAAGCCTCTCAGTTCATCAGATATGCCCCCATGCCAAGGCCTTGTACTTCCTTCCCCTTTCTCCTTGCCCTCGTGCAACCCCCATATTGGGATTACTATTTTGCATGTAAAGGGTTAACTATTGTGGGTTGTTGCCAAGTAGTGACCTTTCCATATTTGTTGCTAAATAGTGTAACAGAAGTTTAGCCCTGCCCACCTTCTAGAAGGTGTCTACTCTGTTATCTGAGGTGGGAGTATACTAAGGAGCACAACCACTCCCCATGTAACAATGGTGACCCTATTATGTCACTATTGAGTATAAATATGGGAATAGAGGATTCTGGTCCTAGACCACAGGAGGGCCCCAAGAAATACCAAGAGGACTCCAGGAGGCGTAAGAGGAGGGGGTCTCACACTGTTATATGCAGTGACAGATTTCTCATTAGGCCGGGGAAAAAAAATGTCCGGCCCCATATAAATTTGCCGCGCTATGGGAAGTCACTTACATATGCCAGCGCCTCCTTGCTGTCTCCTTCCTGCCGCCTTCCTCCTCCTGATTCACAGCGTCAAAAGACGCTGCGGACATCACCGTGGCTTCACACAGTCTCGTTGCATGGCAACGTGACATCAAATGACATCGCGTTACCATGGCATCGAAGTGCCGTGGGACGTCCGTGGCGTCATTTGACGCTGTGAATTGGAAGGAGGAGGGCAGCAGAAAGGAGGCGGCCAGCATGCGTAAGTGTCATGGGGTGGCGGATTTCGAAATCTGCCGCTGGTTATATGTTAGTCTTCCAAGTGTACAATTTTATGTTTAAAAGTATGGTCACCTTTCTTGTTTTCATAGTAAGGGAAAAGTGCCCCTTATCTTAGAAGGGCAGCTGCTGTGCTGAGGAAACACTTCTCACCCTTAGCCACAGGAGGAAAGTTATGTGGTGGTATCATGGCCTAGGGGACCCAGTACAGGGACTCACTGGGGGGAGCACCACATTGGGATTGTTGTCCCGGCAATCCCACATTTAAACACACCGGACCCCCATTATTGGGGTTTGGAATTAAATCCAGGCATTGAGAATAATGGAGGGCATATTCCCACTGCTATTGAGAACCAGAAGATGTGACAAAAGCCATGCGTGCCTCCCTGTGGAGCTGTATGGATCCCAAGGAAGAATCCTGTATGTACGACAAGAAGAATAAAACATGTCCTGTTTGTGAACAAAATTCCTGGCGCCCTTTATTACCACCATGCAAAGCTTACACACAGCCCAGACGCCTGCACCCCTGAGAAAAGGTATGAGTCTGTGCACCAACATCTGCACCGTCCCACATTAACACACTGCAACAACTCCTTATGAGCCGGGCAAGGAGGGGTTACACTCGTAATACCTATTTATCAGTACTCGTCCCGTCCCTTCTAAACCCTCAGGCTCCTCTTTTATTCTGAGGGTTGATGAAATGTAATTATGGATCTTATTTAACCCCCTCATTAAAGCTGCAGTTCAGTCTTTTTTTTTTTTTTTGCATTTATTTTTTTACTTCAATAGTTTCATGTGGGCAATCTCTAATTAGCTAAAGAACAGTATAGCTGCAGGTCAATTCGTTTTCCATGTATTGATAGGTCGAAATTTGGTGACATATTAAAAGCTGGCATTTGTTTATAATCTGCTTGACTGGCAGTGGAAGCTCATGAATATTCATGAGCAATCCTGCACAGACAAGTGCTAGGGGGAGGGCAGGGCTGACAAAGGGGTGTGCCAGGGCTTGTGACAGGACATGAAGGGGCAGTGCCTTAGTAAATGGCTGTTAAAATAGAATACAAGAAAATTGGTCTTTCAAAGTTGTTTTTTTAAAAACAGAAAATGCTAAAATTATTTTTTCTTACTACAGAACTGATTTATTAAAAAAAACACACATGCAGGATATTGACTGAACTGCAGCTTTAAGTGTTAAAGCAACAAGCAGTGCTCTCTGCATTTCTATAGTTATTGTTCTCTTTACCCTTTTCTGACATGGGGATGGGGGGGGGGGGGGTGGGGCGGGGCCTCACTGAAGCTAGACCCCCATAGTTGCAGCTCTGGGGAAACTCTGGTTAATGAAAAAACAACATTTAAATGTCCTAGACCTAGAGGGTAATTCTTGTTTTGGAGAAACAATATGGCCGTTAAGGTCAGTCTCACGCTGGCAGCCAATAGAGAGCTTCGACATCCTCAGAAGTTATTTCTTTTTTTGTGTGGCCATAATTATAGATTGAACTTGGGCGGCTTTTTATTCTTTTAACCTGATCTACTTTGTATTTCACTGGATGCTTAATGCCATGTTTTAGGTTAGAATTAAGAGGAGTTGCATAGTGCCGTAGTTCAGCTCTGTGGTACCACCACCCCTCCAGGTCAGATAAGGGGTAAAAATATGTATATTTTTGGGTGTATTGCGGCTTTACCATTTTGATTGGCAGAGCGTCTAGGGGGTACAAAGTGCTAGACACAGTCTTACGCAAAACTATGTGCTCACTATTACACAAATCACATGGCTGTGGCTGCCTTTCTTTGCTGTCTTCAACCGAAGACAAAGTCCTCCTCTTGCATTCTGATTGTGTCCAGAGTTTCCAGAGACCCGTGGATGTGAACTACAGAAAGACAATGTAAATGTTGGGTGCCGTTCACTTTCGGGTACAGCACAGGGGATAAAGAATGTCATAGAATCCTTGTTGTTTAACTAAAGATGAAGTCTCTTCTAGAGCCAAATTGAACCTGTTTGAGGAGAACTGCAAGAGCGAGCTTACATCACCACTATATTTGGAAAACGGCTATCTGCTCAACGGATCCAGCTGCCAATTTGCTGACAAGAACCTACCCTGTCTACGTCACTAGGCGTGTCTTGGGAGTTAAATATGGGTGATTTTTCTGTTTTGCACAGAAAAACAATGAAAAAAAACTAAATAAAATGGACTTATTGTGAGATGCATTTTATTCCCCTACATATTACTGTATGTTGTATGTTAATGCTTATACAGTATATATCTATTAGTGTGTGTACAGTATTTGTATGTGTTTGTGGGGGTGTAATATTCATGCATGTGTTACAGCTCTCTGAATATTTTGGCGAAATACATTTTTTATAAAATGGCTCTTCTTCCTTGAGAGGTTGCAGAACCCTGGCTTATAACATATTTTATGTTTAACTGTTCATGCAATGTCTTTATATATAATGTATAACCCTATTCACCACTTAATACACCAAAGTTTTGACTTTTTTTTATTTTACAAAATTCTAACACCTACATGTATTTGTTCACGAAATAGCAGCCCGTCATCTACCAATAACAGGACCATTTCTAAGCCGACTTACAACGTCTCACATATGTCCAGCCATTATGCTTTAAGAAGTATCGGTAAATGCAATAACTATGAACAAATTAAGAGAAATATTTAACATTTTTATTTTGGAAGATCAAGAAAAAAAAAAGCTGGTGGGAGCCGAAACTGTAAACTGGCGTGACATGCCTAGTAGGTCATTAAAATAAGTTTTTATTTCTTTCACAGTACTGATGTTGTTCCATATTATCATCCAAAATGTTGAAAATCAAATCAAGAGTATTTCACTTTAAAGATAGTAAGGGCAGATTAAGTAAGCACATTGCTGGAAGATATTGGAAAAATATATGAACAATGCTTCCCTAAGTTTTTGTTTTTTTACCTGTCATTGATGGTCATACTAAATTACAATGTACACTTTCCAATGTGTTGTATGCTCATTCAGCACTGAGCATTTCATATTTAAAAAAATAACCTTCTAAAAAGCCTTGTACAGGCTTCTCGTCTGGGTCTGGCGATCTTGTAGACAACAGATACAAAACATGTCCAGCTGTAATTGTTTAACTTGACCACTTACCTTTGTCATATCCTTTATTTCCCTGATTGTTTCAACTTTTTATAGGACATACTGATCACATAATTAGTGGATGCATCATTGCCTGAAACATTGCAGGTCACACAGAATAGTTGTGATAACTAACTGTTTAGTGCCAGAAAACAAAGTAAGGAATAACAGTTATGTCATAAATATAGATACCAAGACACATCTACCCGAGACTCTCAAATCCGCCACCAGCGGCAGGCCCCCGTGTTAAACAGATAAGCTGGCAGAGGAATCAGCAGTTGTTACACAGGCAGATCAGGATGGCCGGGGAGGAGCGTGCTGTGGCAGCAGACACTGGAAGTAAGAAAGACTTCTGGGTCAGACCGCTAGAGCGCGCTCCTCCCCTGCCGTCCTGCTCTGCCTCTAACAACCGCTGATTCCACTGCCGGCATATCCTCCGTTTAACGCCGGGTGCCTGCCGCCGCATACCATCTCCCCCCACCTGTCTCTATTACCACCCACAGGTAGGCATGGAGGAGGAAGAGAGAGATGATGATGATGATGAGGGGGAGAGCTGATGATGAGGGATGATGAGAGAGAGGTTAGGGGGAGGGGAGAAAAAAATTGCAGACAGTATTGACATTAATGAAATTTGTTTTTGCCCGAGGGCCTGCGCATGCCTACGCCACTGACCACCAGTCTAAGTTTTTTCAAAACTAAAGGGGTCTCAAATTTTAATCTGGTCTGTAACTGTTTCGTATACCTATACCAGAGGTAGGCAACCCGAAGCTCCAGAGCCGCATGCTGCTCTTTCCGCTCCTACTTGCATCTCTCTGCAGGTTGCCGACCCCCAGCTGCTGCCTCTCTCCCTCACTATCCTGCCGGGGGGGGCGGGGGGGGGTGGCGTTTGCTGGGCCTCTTGTTGCCGCCGGACCTGACGTCTCCCCAGCTGCTTGCCTGCCTCTCTCCTGTACTGTTCCATGCTGGTGCGCGCCAGAAGTGCATATCACAACTTCCGGTGCGAATCGACATCACAGAGCCCGGCGTGGGACAGTACAGGAGAGAGGCAGCAGCTGGGGGTCGGCAACCTCCGGAGAGAAACCCTCCCCCTCTCGCAGCCACCTGCAGGACAGTGAGGGAGAGAGGCCCAATATAAGTGTGTGAGATAATATATATATATATATATATATTTATATATACACACACATGTATGAGTGTATTTGAGGGGGGGGGTCATGTATGTGTATTGGGGGAGGTCATGTTTGTGTATTTGGAGGGTGGGTCGTGTAGGTGTTTTTTGGGGAGGGTAGTGTATGTATTCATTGTGTATTTGTGAATGAAACCGTTTTGCACAGAAAAACAATGAAAAAAAACCTAAATAAAATGGACTTATTGTGAGATGCATTTTATTCCCCTACATATTACTGTATGTTGTATGTTAATGCTTATACAGTATATGCCTATTAGTGTGTGTACAGTATTTGTATGTGTTTGTGGGGGTGTAATATTCATGCATGTGTTACAGCTCTCTGAATATTTTGGAGAAATACAATTTTTATAAAATGGCTCTTCTTCTTTGAGAGGTTGCAGAACCCTGGCCTATAACATATTTTATGTTTAACTGTTCATGCAATGTCTTTATATATAATGTATAACCCTATTCACCACTTAATATAACAAAGTTTTTGTAACCATTTATTTGTGATCATAACTCTATGCTTTGGATATACTTTAAAACAAAAGGTAACTCTCAATGTATTTCCTTGTAAAACATTTTCTAAATAAATAACATCTCTGTTAGATATTGATAGGTTTTTTTTTTTATGATGGTGTTACAAAACAATATAAAGTTGGTAACCTGTGCAAATAGGGTATTACAGACTCAACATTAGGACTGGGTGAGCGTGACATGTGGTTGCTCTGTAGAAGTTTAATGACAGCTGTGAAGTAAGAGGTCCTCTCCCTCTGAAGCTGTGTTTGACACTTTACTGCTCTTGAACACAACTTCACCCTACTCTTTCAAAATCCCCACTGTGATGTGTTACCAACAATGTTGTAATATTTTTGTTCTGTACTTATTGAGCTGTGCTTAGGAATGTATTAAGCAGCACTAAGCCATGACGCACTTTGCAGCCCATTTGAGTTAATGGGTAAATATTACCCAAGGATTCTTGCAACCAATTTGATTGCCTGAAGCACAGGGAAATACAGGTACCTGAATAAAGCCGCGAGGAAAACAGAACCAGCTTCGCCCACTTTAAAGGCAATGTTCTTACCTCTAAGATTCTCTTTCCGTGTCCCTATAGGGATAACGTGCAAACTATATTATCTGTATTGAAGTTTAATTTTGTATCTGCTTGTGATACCCATTGAGCAACACAGAGTTTCTCTCAGATGTAATAGTGTTTAGAGCTTTTAAAACATCTTGAATCTCTTCTTCTTCATGTACTTTCATGATAACACTCACAAAATCCCTTTAAGCTCAAAACCCAGACCCACCTCACTAATATATATATATATATGCACGCAATGTCTTGTATATAATGTATACCTTGTTCATTTATGTAACTGTACTTGTAACCATGTATTATTTGTTTTACTCTGTGCCCAGGACATACTTGAAAACGAGAGGAAACTCTCAATGTATTACTTCCTGGTAAAATATTTTATAAATAAATAAAATAAATATATATATATATATATATATATATATATACACACATGGTCGACAAATCACCCAAAAATCTACTCGCCGAACAAAAATCTACTCGCCACCTAGTCCCGTCTGCTTTTTAAAAAAAATGGAATAACTTCCTAGTAAGAACGTGTGTGTTTGTGTGTGTGTGTGTGTCGGATTTAGAAAAAAAAGCCAGATGTGAATGACTAGTTTCCTGCACCCTTTAACCAGTGTCTGGATGCCCCCGCTTCACAAGATCTAAAGCAGCAATCCCACCTGGGATCTTACCTGATCTGCAGTCCCTCAATGTCCAGGCACCCTCAATCCTGCAATGTTATACATTGGAGGGGAGGTGTTCCCTACCTGTCTTCTGGGTTAGGGGGGGTTCCGATATCTCCTGTGTGAAGCTTGAGTCAGATCTGGAAGAAAGCAGTATAGGTTATTTCGGTGTAGTATAGGGCAGTTAAGATATATAGGGTAAATAAGAGATCCAGATCCAGAGAGCGACAGACAGAGAGTGTGAGAGAGAGCAACAGACAGAGTGTGAGAGAGAGAGCGACAGACAGAGAGAGCGACAGACAGAGTGTGTGAGAGCGAGACAGAGAGAGTGTGAGAGCGAGGCAGAGAGTGTGAGCGAGACAGAGAGAGTGAGCGAGACAGAGAGTGTGAGAGAGGGCGACAGAGTGACTGACTGGGTGGGGGTGACTGACTGGTGACTGGGTGGGGGGGTGACTGACTGGTGACTGGGTGGGGGGGTGACTGACTGGGTGACAGGGTACTTCTGGTGTCCTGCACACACACAGTCACTCTCTCTCCCATACACACACACACACTCTCTCTCCCATACACACACACACTCACCCATACACACACTCTGCCAAGGGAGCGCCGGGGACCGGGGGGAAGGAACACCCCTGCACCACCACTGCCCCCCCGCGCCATTCAACCGCCCCACGCGGGCAGCCAAGGGAGCGCCGGGGACCGGGGGGGGGGAAGGAATACCCCCGCTACCACCTCCACTGCCCCGCACCACCACCCGCTCCCCCCCCCCTCTGCCATTCTCCCGCCCCGCGCGGGCAGCCAAGGGAGTGCCAGGGAAGGAATACCCCCGCTAGCCAGCCACAGGGGCAGAAGGCAGGGACACCGCACGCGAGCAATACACACACACACACTTTTACACTTATCCGTGCAGAGTGCTTGACTGCTCAGCGCCAAAAAAAAAAAGTCCTGGCAGCTCCATCTTGCGTCACAGCCAATCAGCCAATGAGCTAGAGAGATTTTTTTTTAAGCAGGGGAAGTCTAACTGGCCACAAGCCAATTTCCACTCGCCAGGTGCGAGTGGGCGACCGGGTTTGTCGAACACTGTATATATATATTGTGACAAATGCCCCTCTTTTGTAGCGCTGACGTCTGTCTGGGCTCTTCACGACACAGTCTTCTAGGGTTAATTAGAGAAATAACAGGATAATACAAAGCATTACGTTGCTTAACTCAGGTTCTGCTTGCTTTATTTTCATCCCACTAAGGGACTGCAGCTTTAACAGGTATAGGCAGGAGGAAGTCCGTCATTAACCTTTAGCGGTTTGCTCATATCAGTGATATAACATTTCACACACTGTCACTTTAAGAAACCAAAGAAATCATAAATAAATCCTATCCCTTTCCGGGATCTAACTACACTGCAGTATATGCCTCTCTAACTGCTGCTGGGCCAACTAACCTGGTTCCCCTGTTTAAACAATACCCTCCATACTAAGTCACAATATTTATGTGAAAAAGGAGTGCTACTGGGTATGTGGCAACGTATAACCCCAATGCTACATCCAACATGACATATCATACAGTTAAATACGTATCTGTTCTTCTTTCATAAGTGAGGGTCACTTAGTTAATTCTTTAGCCAAAGCATTTGTAAGCTTGCAGACCACGTCAAGGTGGGCCCTCTCTCTGCAAGTTCTAACACTATCTCTACAAATGTTATATTTACCTACATACTGGTCATTCACAGATGCATCTCAGGACTTGCTATGTAAGGCATGTATTATACTAAGCGCAAGCACGCGTACAACGTTGCGCTCGCACATGGCGCACGCGTTTAGTGCCTATAGGCCAAACGGTGACGCGTGTGGCTAGGAGGCGTGGCCATGAAGTCACAACGGCAGGCCGCACTGTGATTGGCTCACAGTGTCACGTGGCACAGCAGCTGCTCAAAAATACAAATGTCTTTGTATTTCCACCAAGCTGCCGCGCCAACACTGTCTGCCGTGCACGCGTGTGCCGGCAGTGAACACTTTTGTAGGAAGACAGGTATTACTCATTGTCGTGCTGGTGCGCACGCGCTTAGTATAATACAACCCTAAAGGTGGGCAGGGCGAGCGTGGTAAACAAGTGTTTGGGGCTCTGTGGCCCTCCCCCGTTTTCAAGCTTGCTCTGCTCACCTTTAAATAGCAAGTCCTGAGATGCAGCTGTGAATAACCAGTTTATTAAGGCTAGGTCCCCATTGGCCGTGGCTGCGACGGCATGCGTGGCGCACACAAGGTACGGCCCTCTATGGGGCCGGCCCCAGTAGCTGCCTGCGCACCCTGGCGTGATGCGCAGCCACATTATGCAAAGACAAGGATTTTGTCTTTGCTTGTAGTGACGGAGCGCTGGCCATGTCACGGTGGCGGTTCAGCCAATGAGGGCGAACCAGCCTCGTGACATAATGGCGCGCCCCCCCTCTCCCCGTCGTGCGCTGCCTGGAGTCCACCAGGTTGCGCTGCTGCCGGGAACGAGCGCCGCCAGGCACGCACCGGGGCCTTAGCCTAAGACTTCTTCACCATATTAGAGAGGTAAAGAGAGCGTTCACAGAGATAGTGTTAGGACTTGCAGAAAAAGAGGACACACCTGAACATGGTCTGTAAGCTTACAAATACGTTGGCCAAAGAGTTTAATTCAATGACCCTCACTTATGAGAGAATAGATACGTTTTAACTTCTGTATATGATTTCTCATGTTGGATGTAGCATTGGGGTTCTCTGTCTTTTGTTTATACTTAACTATAAACCTTCCAAACGAGGAAAATGCCCAATTTTCTTAAAATGGTTTATGGTTCACTAAAACCTTCTTCCAGCTGTCTTGCAAGTGTAGGGAAGCGTTCACAAGACCCCAGCGTGTGATTTTACACCCTCTGCACAACCACATTTCATTAACCGGAACCTATGATTTATTTGGGGGTTTCCTTACATGGAAAGGGATGGACTAAATAGTATTTTTCCCTCTAATACTAAACCCCAAAATGGTGTTGGACTATATTCACTGGGGGTTACTGTAGTCATAAAACAAAAAGATCAGCAGCTTCATTTGGAAAAATGGGGGGGTTTGGGGTATTCTAAGTGAATGATGTAGTGACATGCTAAGAGCTTTATATTGATGTTTTATGTGTATTTTCGCATTTGCATGAACTCACCCCCCCCCCCCCAGATGCTGCAAAATGTAACAATCACAAACTAGGCATTAAAAAGCACAGTGCTACCTAATACTGTACAGTACTGCAATATATTTGGAACATCTATCTTGTTGCTGTCCACATCCTGCCCATCTAATAAAATGTCACCCCTCCCCACCTTTTTAACTTGGGAGGTTCTGGCATTTTGCTGAATAGACAGGACTCACTGTGGTTGTTCCCCTCATACAGAGGTAAAAGGAATGGTTCACAGTTTAGTTAGGACCTGCATTAATTTTGATTATTATACCTTGACGTGGTATGCAGGCTTATGCCGCTTTCGCCAAAGGGTTTAACTAAATAACCATGTAAATATTATTATTGAAGTATTTAAACGTTATACTTATTACTTTATATGTTTTGTCAATTGGATGTAGCATTGGGCTCCCGTCATTTGTTTGTATGAATGATGTAGTGACATGCTATGAGCTTTATATTGATGTTTTATGTGTACTTTCGCATTTGCATGAACTCCCCCCCACCCCCCATATGCTGCAAAATGTAACAATCACAAACTAGGCATTAAAAAGCACAGTGCTACCTAATACTGTACAATACTGCAATATATTAGGAGCATCTATCTTGTTGCTGTCCACATCCTGCCCATCTAATAACATGTCACAGGCCTCCTCCGATCTAGGGACAGCTGGCACCTGTAGCCCCCAGTATCAGGTCCCCGTCCCTTTCCTGTCTGGACTTGCCCGTTTCTCTCACTCCTGACAACCCCCTTTTCTTCTTGGACCCACCTCCGAGGTCACGTGCGTTAACGACAGGCCGCCCACAACCGATCCCCCATTCCGATTGGCCGGCGGATCTCCGTGACGTCACCGCCCGATCAGCTGTTGGCAAAATCAGTTGTACAACAACAAAAGCTTCAGTTGGGACTGGAGAAGCGGACGGAAAGAAGGGAGTCTCGGTGCTGCTGCACGGCGGAACTATATAGAAACAAACCCCACGGTTTAGTGTAACCCGGGGCTGCTATCTACCTCAATACCAGAAGGGGAAAGGAAACTACTTCAACGGCGAAACAGTAACAAAAACAAGGCAAAACTAGCCACAAAGTAAGTAACGGTTTGTGTTGGAGACGCCGGTAGCTTCTGTGTATTGGGATGTTATATAAAGCTCCCCCCTGTCTTACTGCAGCGGTGACTTTCTTTTACTGGCTACAAAGGGGAGTGGGTGACCGTGTTTAAGCAGCACCCCCTCCCCTCTACTCCACTCCTCGGTGCGGAGGGAGCTCAAGCGTTGCGCCCCCCCGTGTAGTGTGCAGCTCGGGGGGATTATCACTGGGAGGTGGGGGTAAAGGATGCAGTGGTTGTGATAAAGTGCTCGGGAAGCGGTCTGCGCTGCGCCGGTCACCGCAGTGTATGAGCGGAGCGCGCGCGCGGGCTGTCGTTTTGAACGTGCCAGCCTTTGAAAGCCCGAAGAAGCCGTTACCGGCACGCGCACTTCTCACAGCAGGCGCCCGGCACGCGCACTTCTCACAGCAGGCGCAACAAGCTTCCCGTGCAGTTGCGTTGCCCTTGTTGTTGCTCCCCGCTCCCTTTGTGTGTGACGGTGGAGCTGGGATGATGACGCCGGTGGCGTGACGCACGCAGGCCTGGCTCCGCCCCTCCCCGGCTCCTCACTTTTTCGGGGATGCAGCTCGCGCCGGGGATAGTGTGTGTTGTGAGCGGTGACGTCACCGCCCCGCCCTCACGTCACCGCTTGACCCTCTCTCTCCCCTCTGTGGGCAGAGAGTGAGCGGTCACCTCCTCCCCTAGCGGTGCTATGCAACCGGCCTGAAGTGGCCGTGGAAGGTGTGCAGAAGTAAACATTAGTGGTGTATGCTGCACACCAACAGTAACTAAAGAGATGGCTACCGGCGCCCCTGATTGCAGGGAAACCTGTGAGTAATCCAACGTATATCACGTATAAAGAGGCGAATCAAGACAGTTCGGGTTTTTTAATCAAATTTAAACTGTATTGTGCCATGAGAACCCAACGTTTCAGCCTCTATTTGCCCTTTTCAAGTGAAGTGCCATGAAAAAGGCCAATGAGGCCGAAACGTTGTTTTCATGGCACCTTGTTTTGTTTTTTGTTTGTTTTATACTGGCAGCAGGATAAATAAAGCTTGTCTGATATACCCAACCCTAACCGTCCCTGCCTCAGTCCTAATCATCCAGTACAGGGGTCTCCAACTCTGTCCTCATGGGCCACCAACATGCCAGCTTTTATGAATATCTCTGCTTCAGCACAGATGGTTCACAGACTGAGTTGTGCTGAAGCAGGGATATCCATCAAACCTGACCTGTTGGAGACCCCTGAACCAGGACAAAGTCATTACCAATGAAATAAGGGAAAAGGTTAGAGCCGGGTGCCAGGTTTAACACACTTTAAGATGGATATGTCTGTGGATTCAAATAAAGTAAATGAACTTGGCAGCCACTTTGTTTAAACATTGCTCCCCGTTCCCTTTAGACTGTAAGCTCTCACGAGCAGTGCCCCCATTGTACCGTGCTGTGGAATTTGTTGGCGATTTACAAATAAAATAATAAAATGTGTTTGGGTTCTGGTATTTCTGTTCTCTCTAAATCACAATTTGGTCTAAAAGTATAGCTTTTAGGTCCTACAATTGTTGTTTTGGTTTAAACTTGGCAAAGGTCTATTTACAAGTCTCTGATCTGTAAAAATGGGGCAAATCTAAGCTCCCTTCCCTAATAATAACAATATTTTTTTAAATCCGGGATTGTAGCTTCATATCTGAATCCCCATTAATTTCGGCTCCGGGGACCCCTTGCTTCCAGAAATACCTACGTAGGGGGTGCTGGTAGTCTATCTGCTACCCAGGTTCACATTATGTGGGATTTTCAAAGATTCTGTGCCCTGCAGGCCAAAAAGAAGCAGTGACGCCAGGTTAGACTTCCTTTAACCTTTAAAGCCCAGCTAGGTCAACCTGCACCCGTTACAGAGGTAAGTATCTTCAGAAGCAGGGTGTCCCCTGAGCTGAAATGAATGGGGTTCCGTTCCAGAGACCTGCTTCAATCCTTCCTTTTTTTTTTTTTTACGGCACCATATTTGATTAAAAAATAAATAAAGTAATTGGAGTCTTTCCTTTATCTATTAATGTCATTGGTTCAATTTTGTTCTTGCTTTGGACTACTTTGAGAGGCAGGTTTAATTCACAATTGTCTGGTTGCATGTTTTTATGATGCTTTTCTGAGTCATATCTTTGCTTTTGTAAACAAGGGTGGTACTATTTGGCATAAAGATATGGAAAGATGTTTCCAATAATGGTAAATTCACTCATATTTGATAAATGTTTATAGCTATGTGCACACATGCCTTTTTAGTGTAGAGCAGGGCTCCCTTAGTTCAATTCTCCAAGGCAACCAACTGTTCAGGTTCTCGTGTCTTATTGTTAGTATTTGGAAAACAGAAAACCAGGATAGCGGTACGAGTGTTTTTTTAGCAATAAGTAAAACCATTAATGTGCTTTTTTTCAATGTAGGGTTGTGTTTTTTTTGGGGGGTGGAGGGGGGGTTTGGAAGCAGTACATGATGCTGACTTGGCACCCTATATGGGGGTTTAAAGGTCCTGTGCCACGTGGGTCAACGGTAATCCATGATGACATCAGTCAATGCTTCCTATTGGGCCGCATCACACGAACCTTTAAACTTGCAGGAGATGCTAGCATGACCCCTGGAGGTTCAACTCTGGATACCCCCTCCTGCCTACGTGTGTTTTTATTTTTCTTATGGCTGGCAGTGTGGGTCTTGGAGGCAAGCTTTGTGGTAGGTACCCGAGTCTAGAACATTTTGTGTCCAGTAAATCAACATGTGTCCTGTTTAACCTCCCTTATCAAATTTTTATTTTCTTTCCAGGAAGCACTTTTTTATTAGTTTAAAATGTGCTCTGTGTTCTTTTGCAGGTGGTTATTTTTTCTTTGTTTATTGGCATGAACTTTGGTTCAAAATACTTAAGTGGACACACACTCCATCACCTCCTCTTTTGGCAGCAATTGCTAGGGATGTTGGAAAATAAAGCAGATTAACTGGCGTGACACACTAATTGCCTAAAATAACCTACAATAAGCGGTCTGTGTGCTTTCATATTATCGTAATCCCTAAGGGACCTGCTGAGGTTTTTTTTTTGTTTAGTTTTAAGGCGGGCTTTATTCACCCTTCTTAGAATTTTGCCTCTGTTTAAAAATCTGTATTGACGGTTAAAAATATGCCACCTGGAAACAGCCAATTATGAGAACATCTACATACATTTGCTTTGCTTCATGTTTCCACAGTAGCCAATTGCTTCCAAAGTGTTTTTTTTTTTTTTTTTTTTTTTTTTTTTATAGCAACGAATAAATAAAGACTATTTCTGAAGCTTTGTATGTACAGGTAAATTATTAACAATACTTTTGTTTGGGCGGGGGAGGGTGCTGAGGTGGAAGTAAAATCTGGTGCCATCATTGGCCACATGGCTAAATAATGGACAATAAGTATCTGCTAATATACAGTGTACATCAAATACAAATATCACTTGTGAGCACAGTCCCATTTCTCAGACAGGTCTGCAGCCCTGTCCTTCCCCATTATTCATTGGCATATACTGCAGCCAGAGATTCTGGATAATGACATGAACTGTGTGGTCATTTGCATGTAAATTTCCCTGGCTGCAGTGGAAGCACTGTATGAGATAATGGGGAAGGACAGGGTTGCAGACCTGTCTGTGACATGGGAATGTGCTCACAAGTGGTATTTTTATTTGCTGTACGCTATAGGGTTTTTGTCACTTATTTTTTAGTTGCCATAACCTATTTTGGGTCTGCTAATAATATACACTACAGGTGGCCCTCGCGTCCCAGTTTCTGACGGATGACTTATCCGATAATGCAGTCTGCCAGACCCGCTTATCTGACAGTCACCGCCGCCGATTAACATGAGTCCCGCATTCCGACGGCCCGTTACCCGATTGGCGGTTAGCGGGACGCATTCTGTTGGAATAGCGAGGACCGCCTGTAATGCCAAAGAGCTTTCATTTCTCCAGAGATGAGGCAGCCTTTAACTGACATCTACTGGACTTATTCTCTCACCTGCTGTCTCTAAGTCTTCCAACATACCACTTGGATTGTAAGTTCCTCTCCTACTGTCTGATCTTATTGTATTTATTCCCTGTACTGTAGTCTCTTGTAATGCCCCAAGTACAGCTGTGGGCAATATATAAATAAAGATATACATATGATGCTGGGAGAATTGGGTAGATTTGTGCAGTCCTAGCAGAAGCCCAAACTATTAACTGTTTATTTCAATGCACTTTGGTTTTAAAGGCTCTACCCCCTGCTATAAAACATTGCTTACCCCTCCCACTTTTTTTCTTAACATGAATAGTAATCAGGGAGTCTCCAGAGCTTGACCATGTTAATTTCTGCTCCAGGGACTACCTGCTCTCTGCATTGGTAGTTAAAACTTCCATAAAGTACCGGGTGCACTTTCCTGTTTATTTCGGGAACAAGGGGGTCCCTGGAGCAGAAATTAACATGGTTCCTTTCCAGAAAGCTACTGATTCCCACCCATGCTGAAAAAAGTGGGACAATTTAAATGGGACTGAAGTTGGCATTTTAGCTGTTGGTTATTTTCCAAAGGTTAAATGGCCTGAATCACCTAGTTCAGTTTTTTAAATTGTTTTTGTTGTATTTGTTTCCCCCCCCATAGGGTGGAGTCCCCGGCATAAAGAAAATTTGTATTTAGCCTGGCTACTTAATCAAATTGTTATGAATTTCCACAAGTTTGGCACCTATTTTGATGCTCAAATCCTTTTTTGGTCAGGCCAAATAAAAGGGGGTTTTATATGTAAGGGATCTCATTCTGTGAAATGGTCCAAAGTCAATTAACCCTTGAAACACCACCTACTTATTCAAACTGGTACATATTGGCACCTGTATATTTAACCTGGCCCAAAAGGGTTTTGTTATCAATGACAGGTTTTATGTGAGAGAAAGAAGGGGCATAAATTAATTTAACTCTTGGAGAATAACTCGCAAATAAGAAGCTAACTTCAGCCTTGTGGCCTTTAGCTTGCACAATGCTTCTTTTAAAGCTCCACATAAGACATCACAAATCAGATGTCTCTGAACTTTTGAGACAAAATAAGTAGATGTTGGTCATTTGTTTTTGTATTTTCTTTAGCAAAGCTCCACAAGTCTACAAGCAATATTTTTAGTATTTTAAAGCTATATTTTAAAAAGGGTGTAGCCTTCTTCCTAATATAGCCTGCCAAAAGGTCTGTAGATGAAGTAAGTTTTCCAAAATGCAGCTTTTTAAAAGAACTACCTTTCCTTAAATGAAACAGATGACACTCTGCTTATTTAAGGAACTGCTACTTCCTGTAGGCTTCAGAAGTAGGTTATTTGCCTTTTAGCGTGTAGGGCTGAAATTTAAGAAAATGGTTAGAGCTCCAAAATAATCAATTTCTAGTCATCCAGGAGGAGTGGAAAATTAGTGGTTATGAATGGAAATAATCTTGTTCTTACATTTTGGAATAAAGCTTGTCAAATCTCCGGCTTCTAAGAGGTTGCTGACAACACCATTAACAGAACTACTTAATCGGTCACTAACCGGATAAGAAAAAAATGTCGCCCCACTTCTAAAGTGGAAGTAGGGAAGAGGATGCTAAATGTAGGCCAGTGAGTCTGACGTCAGTAGTGGGGAAATATTTTAATATCTGAAATACAGCAAGATCCAAGGTAACCTGGCTTTACTGGGTATATTCTGTCAAACAAATCTGATTTTGTTTTTGTGACTGGGTAATCGAAGGTAGAAGGTCAGGGTGGAGCAGTAAATGCATCTTACATAGATTTTAGTAAGGCCTTTGACTGGCATACATTAGAAGACTGAACCTGTTGCTGTAGTTGAAATGGAGACAGCATTGATTTGAAGGATGCATTTGTGGTAAGTGCAGTTCATTTGGGGAAGGTGACTAGTGGCGTGCCTCTGCTGTGTACAGAGATCGGTGCTCTTAAGACATTGCAAAGGGAAGTTCTGCAACACGGTTGACTCTCCTTCCTCGGGGAGGGAGGGGGTAAACAAAACAGATTCGGGTACATTTGGAAGAATGGTCGTGTGGCAACTACAATGAAATGTGAAATGCAAAAAAATCATGCGCAGGCTTCAAAAATCCATAGGCCGAATATGGGGTTAAAGGCAATCTAATGTAAACCACAAGGGCAGAAAGGGACCTGAAGGTCATATCGGCTGACTTAAAACTTGGTAAGAAATGGGGAAAGCCAGCAGGAAGAGGTATTGGCAGCAGAATGCAATGTTGTCATGCCACTTTATAGATCATTAGATGGACCTTGCCTCTAGTATTCAGTTTGGAGAGGATATCTCAAAAAGGCATGGCCACTAAAATGATGCGTATAAACAAACGAAAGGTCCTTTAATATGCACAGCTTGGAGAACAGACGGGAGTGGGTATGATTTTTTTTTAAATGGGCAAAAGGTATCAACAAATTACAAGAGGGAGGAATATTTCAGAAGCGTTCGAACAAGGGGTCACACTCTAAACCTGAAGAGCGGCAACCTCCGGAAAAATGTCAGCAATGTATCACAGAAAGGGTGGCGAATTCATAGAATAGTTTATCAGAGGTGGTAAAGGCCTATTAAATTCTTAGGCTCTTATACATATGACTACCTTAAATATGAAAGCCAATCATCAAATTTGTTTTTTTTCAGGTAATCCAACTGATGGGCAGACAGGGTGAATTAAGTGGTTCTGTCGCTTCATACCATTAGAAATATCTAAAGGGATTGTGGTGGGTGACTTCCTATGTAAGGCCACAATTATAGTGTCCGCGTGCCGCAAACAAAAGGCTGTACCTCTATAAGGCAGACCATAGAGTGTGCGACTAAGCACGCACACAAATTTTTTGAAAATACAATATAAATAGTTGTTTCCCACACCCAACCCCCGTTACGATGTCACATGCGCGGTTCAGCTAATGAGGGTGAACCGCTCGCGTCACGGACACGCTACCCTGTCGCATCCTGATATCCTCCAGCCTCAGTGCATGTTTCGCACGTGACGTTACGCACTGTCGCGCTCACCCCAACCTTAATCTTGGCCTTGGGCATGGGGAGTGTGTTTTTGAAAACTGCAATGACAGCTCTGTCACCAACACCGGTATTTTAAACCGTCTAGTATTGGGTTCCACCAGTGGACTGGTGCACTTAATGACAATTGTGTCCTCTAAATGGGTGTATTATTTGTGCAACAGGCAGATGTCATTTTGGGTCTACTGTCCATTGCATTAAAATTGTCATTGGAACAAATCTTTGTCCCAGATGAGCATTTAAATACGCCCAAAAAACTTTTATAGCTAGGAGGGGAGCAACTATATGCATACGTACGTGGTCATTAGGCCACCTCTCCCAGCTAATAATAATGGGGTTTAAATGTAGGCGACCGCCAAGCCTTAAAAAAATTTTTTTTTTTTTTTTTTTTATTGTGGGAGCCGTATATTTTGACGTTTGTATTGAGTATTGGTCTGTAGAATATAGACTCTCGCATAAATAAAAGCAAAGCTATGTTAAAGAGGCTATTTTTAATGGTTGGTTGATGTGGAGGGGATAAAAATTGCCATCTTTCAGGGTCACTAAACTCCTTTTTTAGGTAAGTGATAACTTGTGCTCTCTGAGTTGCAGTCTTGGTACTGCTTGTTAAAGCTCAACCTTCAGCAAACTGTAGGAGCTAGGAAAAATGGCCACACACCCTTTTTCTGTGCATTTATTATTAACCGAACAAGCTGCCTATTTGCTATACAACTACCTCCTTGAGGCAATAGGGGTAACTAAAGGTTGTATCTAAATAAGTGGTAAACAAAAAAAATCAAAAAAGTTCAGGAAGGCCATTGTCTCTAGTGCAACAGGAGCGTACAAGGGAATACATGGATGTAGACCAGCAAGTAAGCGTGGGCCTTTCTGATCTCCAAAGCTATAACTTGTAACTGTTGTCTGTGTTCAAATGCATTCACTGTCAACCCAGAAGTATCCTTTAGTGTTTTAATGGGCGCTTAAAAATGCTTGTTAATCTGCAATAAACACATTTTGGTTATGATGCACATTCTTTAACTGTAGTGAAAAATCTGTACTTTAATTTTGTGTATTTGAGCCTTAAGTCTTACACTTTTTTTTGTTTGTTTTTTCTTGCAGGCTTTTTACTGAATGGTTTACATTTTTGCAGTGTCACTGTCTCCGAGCTGAGGGATTCTTTATGCACTTTACCACTGCCTGTGCCACCTGGCTAATCCTGAGCCATCACCTTGAGGTCTGAAGCACTGCTATCAGAGGCCTGTGCCTTGCTTTGGAAATGTTCCAAAGACTCAACAATATGTTTGTTGGAGATGCCAGCAATGTCCCAAGCGACGAGCCTGAGTTCAGTGAAAAAGATGATGATGAATGGGTTGTTGTTGACTTTATAGGTAAGAATTTGACTTAAATCACCAGTCTTGCCAAAACCGCCCCATAGCTACCAGAGGAGCTTATTGTTTATTACAATTTATTTTAAACCTACATGGCAGCACAGGGATCATTCTATTATATGTTAATGCTATTCCAAAGCCTTTGCTATGCACGTTGGTCTAAAGCAAATGCTCCAACACATAGCTGAATGCAGCTTGTGTGGGAAGTGAAGCTTTTTTTTTATTTTTATTTTTATTTTTTTAATAAATACAAGTAACTACATTTTTTATTTTTAAAGTATAGCACATACAATAATATGCTACTTGTAAAACTACACTATACCATCTCATTTAGGCTGAGATTTACTAAACTGTTAAGTGGCCTAACATGATGTTACCTGTCGTTAATAGTAACACTGTAGTCACTATGGTTCATAACGCAACACTAATCAATGTTTTCTCCCATAAAGAACATAACTAAACGTATGTTAGTGGTAGAGGTGTTGTCTTATCACTAAACTAACTCCATTATGTTTAACGCAGGAAAGAAGCGTTATATTGGTTTAGGCAAAACTGAACCTGGTGTTACTCCTGTCCTGAAATAAGACTCTTGCATTGTCTCGATTGGTTTACATACTAGATGAGGTTGAAAAAAGACATGCGTCCAAGTTCAATCTATGCTAAATTTAGACAACAGATACTTTATCCTATATCTATACTTACTTATTGATCGAGAGGAAGGCAAACAAAAAACCCCAGTGTCATATCTTCCAATGATATCTCATAAGGGGGGAAAAATAAATTCCTTCCTGTCCAAGAATTGGCAATCGGATTACTCCCTGGATAAACATCCTTCCCATGTTTACTTATTTGGTATATCCCTGTATACCTTTCCCATCTAAAAAGATGTCCAACTTTTTTTGAACAAATCTATTGTAACTGCCATCACAGTCTCCATGGGTAATGAATTCCACATTTTAACTGCCCTTACTGTAAAGAACCCTTTCCTCTATTGCTGGTGAAATCTCCTTTGCTCCAACCTTAATGGATGACCCAGAGTCTTTTGTACTTCCCTTGGGATGAATAGTTCTTTTGAAAGCTCCTTGTATTGTCCACGAATATATTTGTATATAGTTATCATATCCCCTCTTGGATGCCTCTTTTTTCTAATGTAAATAAATCTAATTTAGCTAGCCTCTCCTCCATAAGTTAGATTGTACATCCCCTTCATTTGGTGGCTCTTCTCTGCACTTTCTCTAGTTCCATAATGTCTTTTCTAAGGAGTGGTGCCCCAAATTGTACTCCATATTTAAGGTGTGGTCTTACTAATGCTTTGTAAAGGGCATAATTCTGTTTACTTCCCTTCCATCCATTGCCCTTTTAATGCAAGATAAGATCTTGTTTGCCTTTGCAGCTACTGCATAACTTTGGGCACTATTGCTAAGCCTGCTGTCTACAAGCACTCCTAAATCCTTCTCCATAAATTATTTCCCTAATATATCCCCATTTAACTTGTAAATCGCCTGTTTATTCTTCCCAAATGCATAACCTTACATGTATCTGTATTAAACCTTACCTGCTCAAGTTTCCAGTCTCTCCATCTCCTTGAGAGAAATTTACATCCTGCTCCGATTCTACTACCTTACACAATTTAGTATCAGCAAAGATGGAGACTTTGCTCTCGATGCCAACCTCAAGGTCATTAATAAACAAGTTAAAAAGCAGGGGTCCCAGTTCCGATCCCTGAGGTACTCCACTCACAACTTTAGCCCAACCTGAAAAAGTTCCATTCCACAACACTCTGTCTATCCTTCAACCAGTTTTCAATTCAGGTGCATATATTTTTACTGAGTCCAATTTTCTTTATTTTGTACACCAACCTCTTGTGTGGAATCGTATCAAAAGCCTTTGCAAAATCTAATTAGACCACATCAACTGCATTACCCTGGTCTAAATTCCTACGTACCTCCTCAAAGAAACAAATAAGCTTAGTTTGGCATGATCTATCCTTCATAAATCCATGCTGACTATTACTAATTTTGTTTTCCATTAGGTATTCCTGAATATTATCCCGTATTAAACCTTCAAGTAGTTTCCCCATTATTGAAGTTAGGCTTACAGGTCTGTAATTCCCCGGTTGTGATCTAGCTCTCTTTTTTTAAATATAGGCACCACATCTACTTTATGCCAATCTTGTGGTACTGAGCCTGTGGAAATGGAGTCCTTGAATAATAAATGGGTTGGCTATTACTGAACTTGACTCCTTGAGAACTCTTGGATGTATGCCATCGGGGCCAGGTGCCTTATTTACTTTAATTTTTTGAAGCCACTTATGAACTTTTTCCTCAGTTAACCAATTGTCCTTTAATATGGAGGTTGTGGCTTATTCCTGCTGGCCTACTATTTAAATTGATTCTTCCCTGGTAAACACAGGGGCAAAGAATTAGTTTAATACCTCTGCTTTTTCCTTATCTCCAATCTGCCTACCCATCTCGCACTGAAAGAGTCCTATATTTTTCTTCTGATTTTGAAATTTTTTTTATTTGATTTATTATTTGCTATTAAGGTACTTAAAATAACTTTTTAGGGTTGATCTTACTTTCTATTGCAATCCTTTTTTTCATTATCCATTTTTGCTAATTAGGTTGCCCTTTTGCAATTTGTTATATTCCTTATAATTCTGATACGATGCCTCTGCCCCTTCTGACTTGAATCTAAACGCCTGCCTCTTTTCCATTTCCTCACCTATCTGTTTATTTAGCCACATTGGTTTTGACTTTCTTTTATACTTATTACCCAAGGGTATACACTGATGAGTTAAAGACTGCCCATTTATCTTATACATTTTCCCCTGCAAAAGCATCATCCCAATGTATTACTTGTAGATTAGATCTTAATTAAAATCTGCCTTACTAAAGTTTTTAAGGTCTTTGTTGAACTCAAGTAATCTGTTTTTTGATAAATTATTTCAAATGAGACCATGTTACGATCACTGTTGACAAATATTCAAATCCAGGAACATTTGGGTATTACTTCTACATTGTTTGATATTACCAAATCAAATATTGCCCCTCTCTGGGTTGGTTCCTCAATAATTTGGGTCATATAATTGTCTTTAAGCACCCCCAAAAACCTGTTTCTTTTGGTTGTAATGCTAATCTCATTGCCCCAGTCTGTCTGGATAATTAAAATCGCCCATTATGCAAACATGACCTAGTTTTGATGCCTTCTCCATTTGCAAAAGTATTTTACCTTCCTCAATCTCAGATATTTGGTGGTTTATAGCATATCCCTACAAACATTTTCTTTATACTTTTACCTACACTGCTAATTTCTATCCACAGGGATAGACCAGTTTAACGTCAGTATTAACTGCAATTTGATGTATATAGCGTTATTTCACTCCACTTTTGCAAAAGCCCATTTTCATTGTCTGCATAAGAGTAACAACAAGACTTGCATAATTACATATGTTAACGCATTGATAACGTGACATTAAAACATGCTAATTAGCTCTAGTATGGCAGTTATCTTTGCATATAATTAACTTGATGAATATGAGTAACTCAACATCCCTTCTTGTTTTTGGGTAACAAGTGCCGTGATTTTACTTCACCTCCGCCCCCCTCCCCCAACCTCTGTCCGCCTCAACAGCCAGCTCTTCCTCTCTTCCCAGTGCAGAGGGGGTGGAAATGTTGCTGGCGTGGATTGCAGCTTCTCCCTGCCCCCTCAGCTGCTAAATAACAGTACACTGAATACTATACAGCCTATCCTGCGCTGATAACCTAGTTCCCAGTGTAACGAGGAGCGGGACCGTATTCGCCAGCATTAAGCAACTGAACAGAGTAGGGAGAAGCTCATACCCACGACTGAAAACGTTCCTTCTGTCTGTACAGTGTATGGGAGTTTGTGCAGCTCTCTTTTTTGAGGCTTGATGTGTTGTCTACCACTGCTGTAGTCGAGGGCAGCGATGCGCAAACTGGGCGGCGCGCCCCCCGTGGGGGGTGGGAGATTGTTCTGTGCGTGCGGTTGCAGAGGCCCTGCGTTCTTCCCCAAGGCATTTAATTTTGTGCTAGGGGATCGCATGAGGCCTCTGCAACACTCAACTTACCTTGTTTCAGCCGGCTGTGACACGTCGCCATGGCAACACGGCATCAAATGACGCAGCGGGCCATGTGACATGACATCACATGACCCCGCAGCATCATTGGACGCAGATGTGAGGTGGGGGGGGGCAAGCTAGACGGGGGCGCAGCAGGAAATGTTTGCGTTCCCCTGGTCTAGGCTATAGTGACTAAACCAAAACGCTTAAACGTCCTTCTTTTCCCTCGGTCTGCAGGGCTGTGTTTTTAAATAAAATAATTCAAACTTAATCATAATGTTCCAACTGAAAGGAGGAATTTAAAAAAACAAATGTATATAGTTCAGGAAGGAAGAGCAACAGGGATTCGCCTCATAGTCTAATATATTAGAACTCTCAATGGTATTGAGGCAAAAATAGCAGTCACAATGTTAAAATATTAACTGATTATCTGAAGGAGTTTGTTTCCCTCTATGGGTACTGTCTGAAGTCTCCAATCCTGCCTCGTGTCCACTAATCTGCAGAGAAGCTTGCGATACTGGAGGTTATCACTTAAGCCTCGTTCAGGGTGCAGGCTTCGGAGGAAGGGCGTGCTGACGTGCGTGCGGCCGTGGGATACAATGTATTTAAAGTGAACTGTGGTTGTCAGGGTAGCAGCTGCCCTGTCTCCGAAGTAGGGAGTTGACGCTGGCTACAGTTTCAATAAACAAAAAATCCGTTTTTTGAAGCTGCAGCAGCGTCACTGGGACCTAGGCAGCCAATTAAATAATTCTTGAGAAGGATTTCAAGACTGCAACTTCGATCCCTAACCTCAGGTCTGTAGCCCCGCCCCCTCCTCGCCTCCTGAACTCCTGAAAAAGTCTGCTGGGAGGATGAACACACATCGCCCAGCAGACTAGAACACCCTCCCTCCCGAACACCCTCCCTCCAACTCCTGCCTCTGGCACCCTGAACGAGGTCTTACTGCTCATTTCCTGGTTGCAATTCCTCTATGTGGAACTGGTTCTAGAGCTGGAAGGTTATTTTAAGTTCTGAAAGCCACATGACTGCTCCTACAGTACTTTCAACCACAGGGCCCCATCTCGAATAATATGCATTTTTGTCTCAAATAATAATAATCCATTATCAAATTGGAATCTGCAGTGTTTTTATGTCCTAATAACATCACACATTTTTAATGGACAGCGGGAGTGAGGCCAAACTGTCACCCATGAACTAGAAATAAACTCCTGCTAAAAGACTATCTCAGGAATGATGGTATCCCTGAGCATAAAGTGGCTCTGCTCTTGTGTAATCCCATTTTAGATTCTGTTCAAGACGGGGAAAAAGCTGTTTTACAAAATGTTGCAGCAATTTACATGTTATGGTCAAACGTGATTTAACATTTTAACTCTTTGGGGGCTGCATGGTGTAGCCACCATGTCATGAGGTCTGGAACTCCAGGAGCCCTATGATGTAGTGCCTACTTTAGGGGTTTTCAACTTGTTTTCTAGGGGCGTGTTCTGCGCTCCTGAGGACTCTTCAATTTGTATCTGTGATTCTGCAAAGATCACTCTGAAGAGCGGTTTCATGATTGTGATGTGCTGCAGGGGCTGTGGCACTCTTAACGGGTTGGAGCAGCAATCTCGCAACATCATTTATATGGGGGGGGGGACACTCTGTCCTCAGGAGCTGAACAGTTATTTATTTTTTTAACTCTAGGGAAGTGGTTTTCAATCTTTGTCGGGTAACCCCTAACCACTGTGCTTAGTTGCTGAGGCACCCCTAGAACAGGACAGGGTCACTGAAAATACCCAACCAAGAAACTGTCACAGGAGAGACAGACTTGGGGGAGGGGGGGGGAGCAGGGAAGCCAGAGGGGGCAGAAAGTCACAGAAAACACACACCAGTTGCAGAAAAACAAACAGGACAGACACACAGCTTCACCTCTCTACTGCCAATGCTGCTTCTTCCTCCTGTGCTTGGTCATGCCCCACAGGCTCCAAACACCACCTCCTGATTGTTGCTGGGTAATACAGTCAGCCAATCAGGATAGAGGAAACTGCCCTGCTCAGGGAGATTGGAGAAACACAGCGGCACCTTGTTCATCCTTACGGATGTGGCACCCTGGTTGGGGAACACTGCTCTAGGGACACCCACGTTCCTGAGATGGTTACGGGTTTAGTTGCTGGAGTTTGTGCTCCCAATAGTGGTCTAAAATTGGAAGTCACATCTGCTATTGTATTTAACAGGAAGTTGCAGCAGGATGACCGGGGCACCAGCAACTAAACTGCTACGTATCTTGAACTCTGGGGGGGGGGGGGCGGGGCGCCCTGAACCTAAAAATAGTGTTCAGTTAAAGTTTTGAGGCACTCCAATTAATGAATTTTATTTGTTGGGTTGTTATGGGAATGTAAACTCTCGAACAGTTTGAGACATGTTGAATAAATTCATTAATTAGAAAGCCCCACACACTTTTTTTTATTAAACTACTTGCCTGCTTTAAAAAAAAAAAATGTAATGATGTATACTAATAAATTATTCTCTCTGTTTTTCACAACTTTATGCATTCTCATACCAACTCTCTGGGTAAAGTGGATGCTTGCACTAGATTTTCTGAAGACGCATCCGCCTTCGAAGAAATCTCATCGGTTGATGAAACTCCGGTTCTCTCCTACGCATCAGCTGCTTTTGAATGGTTGGGCAACCCCAGTGACTCCTACTTCGTTCACTTCAACCCATACCCAATGGAGGAGAGCTGGTTCGTGACACCACCACCCTGTTTTACTGCAGGGGAATTGACCACTAATGAGGTGGAGACCAGTCCCATGGAGAACCTTCTCATAGAGCACCCAAGCATGTCTGTGTATGCCGTCCATAATCTATGCCACAAACAAGAGGCTGATTGTGAATTGGAGTTTCACAGCTCTAGCAGTTTAGGGTAAGTTGCCTTCTGTTGTGTGTGTTTGTTTGTTTGTTTGTTTGTTTGTTTTTGCTCTTACCGCCATTGCTGGTAGCAGATTCTGTATTACATACACAGACAAATAAGGGCAAAAATGCACAAACTGATACAAAAGGTCACGAGGGCACTGCCCATGAGAGCTTACAAAATATAGGGAATATGGGCCAATGTTGAAACAAAAGTAAAGTGGCTGTTCCTTGTGGGATGGAGTATACCTCCAGGGTGGCGTATAGTACAGCCGACCGCTGATCCCATTAAGGTGGGAGTTGGATGTTGGAGGTTTGACGGTTAACTCGCCTTTTCAAGGAATCCATTCAAGGAGGGTGTTTTTTTTGTATATATATATATATATATATATATATATATATATATATATATATATATATATATATATATATATATATATATATATATATATATATATATATATATATATATATATATTTGTGTGTGTGTGTGTAAGCTGGGGTAGAGTCTGGTATGTGGTAGGGCATTTAAGAGTGGGGGCAGCAACAGAGAAGTCTTGTAGGCGGGAGTGGAGAGGTAATAAGGCAGATGTCATGGCCAGAACGTAGGTGGCGTTTAGATATATATTTGTGGTTAGGAGCTGAGATGCAAGGGATGGCAGTGTCGTTAAGCTTTGCAAGTCAGAAATAGGGTTTTATATTTTTGTTCTAGAGGATATGGGAAGCCAGTGTAGTGATTTGAGTGGTGTGTGAGGTAGGAGTCTGGCAGCAGCGTATTGGATGGATTGGAGTTGGTAGTCGGACAAGAAGTCAAACTAAAAAAAGGTTGCAGTAGTCAAGGCAGGACAAGATGAGGGAATTAGTATTTTAGTTGCACGATCAGTGAGAAGGGTGATATTTCGGAGGCGGCAGGACAATGAGGAATGAAGGGTCAGATGACCCCTAGGCAGTGGCCTTAAGGTGTTGATGAGATTATGATATTGACAGTGAGATTATGGTATTGACAGTGAGTAAGTGTTTGGGTCTAGGGGTGACAGTGGAATGGGGGAAGAGGTGTTGTACATGTTAAGCTTCAGGTAATGTTGTGACATCCAGGAGGAGATTGCAGAGGGACCGTTGATGACAGGGGAGAGGTCAGGGGTGGAGAGGTAAATTTGGGTGTTATTGGCATAAATAATGCTGAAAGACAAAAGCTTGTATTGGCTCACTGAGGTGTGTGTGTGTGTGTGTGTGTGTGTGTGTGTGTGTGTGTGTGTGTGTGTGTGTGTGTGTGTGTGTGTGTGTGTGTGTGTGTGTGTGTGTGTGTGTGTGTGTGTGTGTGTGTGTGTGTGTGTGTGGTGTGTTCGGACATCAATGGAGTGAAGAATATTCAGGAGAAGTGGGTGATCAGCAGAGAGATTTAGGAGAATTGGTTAGGAGTGACTTGGTCATTGGCCACTGTTGATGCGGTCTCTGTGGTGTGGTGTAGTGGACGGAAACCAGATTGCAGGGAGATAGAGGAGAGAAAGTGAGTCAGGTGGTTTTATACAAGCGGTAACTGGCTGGAAGTATTTCGGGGCTCCGTGCAGTGTCTGCATGTGGAACCGTGATAACGTTACGTGACGTGGGGCCTCTTATCTGCCCTCACATAACGTGATGACGTTGCATCTTCTGGGGTAGCAGGAGAGGCTGGCATTTACGAAGGTGCGCATTCTCCCCCGGACCAACTCCGGTAATCACTGTTTAAATGGATAGTTTAACCACCACAACATTTAAACTATACAATTATGGAAGCTGTGCCGAGCCAGGTGCATTTGCACTGAGGGCACCGCCATCAAGCTGGCCTTGAATACATGTAGCTTGGATGCAAAGGAGTTGAGTGGTAGTTGGAGAGGGATGCTAAGAAAAGGTATGAGTGCATGTTTGTTAAGGTGGGAATGTGCCAGAGGTGAATTAGTGTGGCATATTAATCTATAGCGCTACAGAATATGTTGGCGCCTTCTAAATAAATGATGTCATGTTTACAAATGATGAGCTGTAAGGTCTATTTGTGAATGTAAACAAAAAAGGAAGGTGGTGTATGGTTAGCGCTAAATAAAATAAATAAGTGATAAACCTCTATAGAAGTACCCCCTATTGGCGGGCTAGGCTGCCTGGTGAGATACTGATTAGTACAAATCAGAAGAACAAGGTGCAAAAGAAAAAAAAGGCGCATTACAAGTCTAATTGAGTGAAATTCTGGAAGTCCAATGAGTGATGAAAAAAGTGTCCAAATGTATACAGACCCTTCTGATCCTTTGATACCAGATGGTCAGATGCGGCTTCTGCCATGCAGTCCGTGATAGAAATAAAGAAGTAAACAGGCAATGAATATCGGCCGTGGAAAGGTGACAATTTACCCTCTGGTCACACTGGAGCGTATCTTAATTGTACTCCTGCGATTCCCCGCGTCCCTAGGCCGGATACTCCGTCACTTGGGGTGGACCTTGAGGTTGAAGACTTTGTTTCCAACACACACGTCTGCCATGCTGCTCACGTCACTCCGTCAGATGAGCTCTGAACTTTACCCTACGTCGGAAACAAAGTCTTCAACCTCAAGGTCCGCCCCCCAAGTGACGGAGTATCCGCCCTAGGGAGGCGGGGAATCGCAGGAGTACATTTAAGCTACGCTCCAGTGTGACCGGAGGGAGATATTCATTGCCTGCTTCTTTATTTCTATCACGGACTGTACGGCGGAAGCCCCATCTGGTATCAAAGGATCAGAAGGGTCTATATACATTTGGACACTTTTTTTTTTTTTCATCACTCATTGGACTTCCAGAATTTCACTCAATTGGACTAGTAAGGCGCCGGTTTTTCTTTCTTTTGCTATTTGTGAATGTGCCACATGGTGATGGGTTTAGCACTGCTTGGGAAATCTGGACTATAATCTGTATGGTAGACCTCACAAGAACTGTTATTGGCTCATTAGAATTTCTTTTAAAGTTGACGTTGGCTACGTGTATTGGTGTTTAAAATTGAAGAGGTATTGCACAGTAGTCTTCATTTTACTGGAAATTAAGATAAATTGACAAGTACATTTTGTTTTAATTTTATCAATGGCTGTTGGTGTTTTTTTTTTATTTTATTTTTTTTCACATTTTAGTTATATATTATTTATTTATTTTTATCAACTGTTCTTTATAAAGTTTGAGTAACTGACGCTGGTTAAAATAAGGGTTGGCCAACTTTGGTGCTACGAGGTATTGTCCTTAACATGTCAAGAATGAATCCACTTGGTGGTGTTAAGGGTTCTCATTTAAATAATTGGTACTTTATTTTTACCCAAATCTGACAAAGTAGTTAATTTTAACGACTGGCTTGGGATAGGATTTGATTTCCTCTGGCGACTCCCTTTTGTCTGTCCCTGTGCCCTGCAAGTGCTTGTACACATTTCAGAATAAGCAGAATTGGCAATATAGTACATTGAACATCCTCTGATGGTTCAAATATCATGATTGTTTAAATGTGTTTTTTTTTTTTTATGGAGCTGAAAGAATCTATTGAATGCACATTGTTTATATAATGCAAATGTTATTTTAATACATATTTTCCCTTTTGTAGGTTGGATGCTCAAAATGAAATGGGTCAACACATCCATTGTTACGTTGCAGCTCTCTCTGCTCACACAAACTTTCTAGAACAGACCAAGACTTATTGCTCTGCAAGGTTGTCCAAGGGGCGTTTTGAGAGACATCTCAACAGAAAGAGCCTCCGACGCCAAAACCTCACCCGAGGCTGCCACCCCCGACAGATTAAGCACCGTGGACTAATTGTCCACCAACCTTGCCAGCGTCAGTACAATTATTGATGGAATATTTGAACTTTTTTTTTTTAATCGTTTCTGTTCCAGAGGTGCCAGCAATATATTGTGAAGGATTGCGGGCTCCTCTGGTACTAGGACCGTGAGCTGCAGGGGCTTATTTTGGAATATGGAGCTCTCAATGCAAAATATGTCTGTCTTGCCCATGTAAAACGGAACTGGTTAATGGCCCCAAGGATTTTTTTTTTTTTTTCTCCTGTAAGTTTGACTCGTCCCCTTGTGTGTGTTTAATTTTTAAAACGATCATGTTAGCAGTTGCTTGCTGACCGAACAAGAGTAGTAAGTTTTGTCTGGGAACTGAGTGGCTTAACCTTTTGTATGGCACACATTATGGAGAGGGTATTCATTTTAACTCCAGTTCTGCACCAAGGTAAACCAACTATTTGCCAGGAGTAGCAATAGCAAAACTGCGGTCATTTTGCACAAGAATCTCAATGTCCGTTACACTTGGAAACGTGAAATCTCCAAAAGCCGTTTAAAATCGTGTTATTGGTGCACAATTTGTGATATTACTGTGGTTAGTTTACCATACAATTTGCCCATTAAGAAAAATCTTTCTTCAGCCCTACATTAGAGCACTGTACATGGTTTTTGCATTAATTTCAACATTTTAAAATCTCCAGTAGGTTTGGGCATTTGATCTGTTTTTTAAAAAAAAAAAAGAAAAGGAAATTAGTCGGTTGACTGGTCTAATGATAGCATACAGTTGTATTATATCTGTAACCATGTTTACAATTTTTCTAATCTCTAACATGTTTGATACTTATGCCGAAATTACAGATGTTATTGAGCTGTATTGAAAAAGCTACACCCGTCACAGAGGTCAACTTTCTTTTTTTTTTTTTCGTCATGTCTCATGATGCTGGGAGTATCAGACAGGCAGAAGTATAATGGTTTAGAGATGTGTGAACTTGTCCCATTTGCAATCATGTTGTTTTCCCCACAAATTTTTATTGCAACAATGTCGGTCACTATTGTTTTTTTACTTTTTCAAAAGTTCATTAAAAGTACCAGTCACGTGACATTGCAAATTTTGGGGGCGAGCCTTTAACATTCCACACAAAGTTGGAAACCGTCAAATTTTATAGTGTATGACCTTTTTCTCTAACCAGGTTTATTACCAATCTTCTACTTTCCTTTTTTTTTTTTTTTTTTGTGTAAACCTGAAACTGAGAAACCCGTCCTTCCGTCCTTCCACACCACTTTCATTTTTATTCATCATTTACAGCAGGGGTGCGCACACTTTTTTTTTTTTTTTTTGTCTGCGCCCTCCCCACAACCTACCTCACCTTTTGTCTCCGGTGTTTCTGACGTCACGTCATCATGTGATGCCGCGTTGCAATAGCGACGCGTTGCCAGAAGTCACCGGATACGAGGTAAGCAACATATAGAGGTCTTGCGTGCTCCCCTGGCATTTAATTTAAAGGCTTTTGGGAAGAGCGTGGGGCCTCCGTAAGCGCCATGCGCACCCCTGATTTACAGGATGAGTGACAATGATTGATTTTTTTTTTTTTTTCCTAGAAAGATTACAACAATTCAATATGTTTTTATGCTTGAGCGTTTCTATTGCCAAAATCATAAATCGCCTCCCTAAATAGTATGGTATGGCTATCTCCTTTTTCTGAAAAAAAAATAATCAATCACTTCTCTTAAAGCAGCAGTTCCCTCTTCTCTCTCCCCCCCCTCATTAGCACCCCTTCTATATATATATATATATATATATATATATATATATATATATCAACTGTAAATATTACTGTATGTTTATTTGCATGTCTTAGACAGGTCTGCAACCCTGTCTTTCCCCATTATCGCCCAGCATACAGCGCTTCCACTGCAGCAAGGGATTCTGGGAAATGACATGCAAATGAGCACTCAGTGCCACCTTTTGTCTCAAGCTCGTATTACACAAGCAATACGAGCTTGAGACAAAAGGTGGCACTGAGTGCGCATTTGCATGTCATTTCCCAGAATCCCTTGCTGCAGTGGAAGTGCTGTTTGCTGGGTGATAATGGGGAAAGACAGGGTTGCAGACCGGTCTAAGACATGCAAATGAACATACAGTAATATTTACAGTTGCTTTATGCTTTACTGTGGAGGGTTTTTGTAACTTTTTTTTACCCACCATAACCTAGATAGATAGATCTATCTACCGTTAGTACTTCGTGGAGACTTAAATTCCCTGTCACACAGGTCAATTGGAATCTTTTATTGATCCACAGGATATTTAAACCTGCATTTTGTTTCCCCTGGAGTGGACCGTACCAGCGGCACCTCCCCAGGTAAGTATTGCGGGAAGCAGGGTGTCCCCTGAGCTGAAATCAACATGATTCAGCCTCAGAGACCCCCTGTTTCCTATACATGAGTTTAAAAAAAAAAAAAAAAAAAACGTGCAGGGTAAAGTGCTCCTTTTGATGTTTGTATACTTTTGTAGACTTTAATTTGTGTAATAAATCTGCAAATATATCTTTAAAAAAAAAAGTTGGCCTTCAAAAAAACTGACCCATGATGAAAGTCTAAAAAAAAATACGTTTTTAACTGTGTAATATTGAAAATGTCCAAGCAACTATATACATTAGACAAACATTAAATAGTAAAGTATCACAAAAAAAATGCATCTTAAGAGCAGACTGCTGTGTACATCAAGGCGTTCTTGTTGTGCTGGAATATTTGACCACGGTTGATTAGACCACTACCTGACCAAATTTAGCCAATGTTACAAATTTAGCAGGACTAGATTAATGGGCTCACTTATACGCAGATGAAATGTATACGGGCATTTTAGTGACTATGGCCAGTGCTAATGCACAGTATGTTGGGAACTTCACAACCCACCATTATAATAGTAGGTTTCTAAAATGCCTTGATGCTGTGTCATGGAGAAGGTCTGTACCATGGTCACTGTAAAGGGATTGCTCTTGATACCTCAAACTTGCATCTCTCCATCCTCCTATTGAAAGATGTGACCTTGAAGGTACCAGACATAGAACTTGAAATATACATGTTCCAGTACTTCCTAAATGCTCTACCTGTGTCACCATTTAAAATGAACTAGTATGTCCATAGGGAAAGTATCAAAACAAATGTTCTCAGGGTCAAAACAATTCAGCCGAACATTTTAAATAATGAGTACTTAAGTTGAGAACTTTATGCAGGAATCCTTTCTATTATAAGGCACATTACTTTCTAACGTAATTGTGAAGGTAAGGTGTGTGTGTGTGTGTGTGTGTGTGTGTGTGTGTGTGTGTGTGTTCCCTATTCCATAGCACAATATGGAAAATCATATAGATATATTAATAGATGCAGAAAGTTGCGCATTGTTGACCATATTTATGAAACGGTGCTCTTCCGGTGGTAGTAGGCATCTTAAAGCTTAATTCCTTGAATAGGCTATAAGGTGTCTTACCTAGCCTCACTTGGTAAATATAGGACTATATTTAGTATCCCTACCCACACACATGAATTATTTTAACGTTTAATTATTTTTTTTTGTTTGCTATACTTGGTTTTAAAATTGTGCGATTACCATCAAATACTGTCAGATGTTTAAGGCAGTTTCTTGAGCCAAGTACATATTTAGAATTGGCTTAATTGTTCAATGCATTAGATAACAAGGTGGCATTTTATTTGTCATTAACTCTTTAGAAACCACTTCTTGTTTACCACTTCTAGCAGATAGTGTTTCAGTGTTTTATTAGGATGGTGCTGTTAAACAACCTTGATACTGCAGTGCCTTTTCTTGCCTTGTGTACTAGTGGTACTTGTGCTATGTATTCGCAAATTGAATTTCAGGGGGAGAGATCTTCACCCTTGTCCTGACAGCCCAAACATCTCTAATGCCAGATGTGAACATATGGCTATTCATTCAGTGCAGTTCCTGATACTTCAACTAACAGCCTATTTATGTTCATAATTGTGTGTTTTTTGTTTTGTTTTAATCATCACAACCTGAAGTTGTTTCACTCCCAAGAACCTTTGCTATTTCTGGATGTAACGGGCTTTGTAACACTTGACCTTGCATGGTTTTTCAACCTCCTAATTTTCAATTGCAGTTCCTTGTCTTCATTAACCTGGAGATGCATCTGTTTCCTTAGGCCTGGTCCCCGCTGGCTACTGCAGTGGACGCTGCAGGGACAAGAACAGCCCCACAATGGGGCTGGGCCCGCTGCGAGGAGGGGGCGCTGCACTGCGGACAAGCTCCTGCTCTCGAGAAAATTGAGATCAGGAATTGTGATGGAGTGCTAGGCCACGCCCCCCGGCGGTTCAGCCAATGAGGGCGAACCTGCCGGGTGACGTCACGGCTGCGCCCCCGTCACGCCCCCCCTGTCTTTCCCCTTGCAGCTCACTGCATACCGGGGGACTCGGCTGCACGTGCCGCCAGCCTCGCAGGCAGCGGGGCCGTAGCCTAAGGCATTAAGACATGTGGACACAGGAACAGTATGGAATTCTAGTTGGCTTTCATTGTGGAAGCCTTCAGAACAGGACTATTATCTTTGCAGATGCATTGATACTGAAAGTTTGACTCCTTAATTGACTTATTTTTACCTTGATATAAACTAGCCCCATTGTTGGGTTACTCTCGGGTAATCCGAGCCTTTGGCTAACACCTTAGTTCGCCTGCTTGAGTTCCATTAAACAAGCTGGAGTTTATTATACACTACCCATTTTTCAGGTCAGTTGTATTTTGGTGCGTATTACTGGTAGTTTGGCGATCTTGGTCAGCTTCTTATTATGGATTAAGAACTACTTACTCAATGTAAATTTTAATTTCGGTTTTAGGGATTTATGATGTGCCCATCATGCTGAAATGTTTTGGGACAAAATCCTCAACAGAGCAGGTGGCATCTAAAGATCTGTAGGCTTTGAGGCCACAGTTGCAAAGTACCTTCAAACTAAAATTTTGCAAACCATTTCACCCCCTTGGTATGCACATCTTGCTTGGCTCTGTAAATGTACGCCAAGCATTAAATATGCCACCTCACTACCTGCAACAGCAAAAAATAGTAACATAAGGATACCTTAATTGCACCTATTTGGAATGTCATGTATGTATATGTATATATATATGTATATGTATATGTGTATATATATATATAATATATATATTTTACAATCCTTTTCGAAATGACACTTACTGTATGGATGGATGTTCTATTCATCCACTACCATTTGAAATATATTTTTGTAATTTTTTTTTTTAATTAAAGTTTTACATTGGATTTCCAATTTCAGTGTATAATTCTGGTTTCTGGCTTTTTTATTTATTTTTTTAACCCAAAATGCACTCTTGTCTGTCGAATAGTGGTTTTAATCTTCAATAAATATTAGTCTTCCAATGACATTAAGTGATTCAATAATCGGAGTTGAAAATTTGCGATTATAGAAAAATATGCGCAGATGTATTTTCACTGATCATTATTAGACTAGTTTTCTAGATTTGTTTTTATATTGATAAGTAGTGAATAAGAAAAACCATTTGTGCACCAATGTGTTTTTTACTGACACCATAGCGTATAAAAGTTTTAACTTTATTTATTTTCTTTCTTGCCACTCATGGCATTTAATTGGCAGTAGTATTTTTCCATTTGTAAACTTGGGTTAAAAGAACATTTTCTTCACTCCCTTATTGCAACTCCAACCATACAGTAAGTGGCCTGCTGCATTAATGGGCCTTCATAGCAAATGGAGAGGCAATTTGACATTGGTCTTTGGAAACATTTAATTGAATGGATAAAACTGATGTTGAACAGAATTGTAACATCATTGTAAGGACATCAATCTTATGGAAGAAATGAATGAAATGTACTTTTAAGCAACAATTAATGTTTCAGAGGCGCAAAGTTGCTTTAAAGTTGCGTTTTAAGTAAAAATAACGTTTTGCTTTGAAACTGTAGATGCTAAAATATTTTTTTTTTCTTCCCGCTGCCCCCCCCCCCCCCAATCTATGTTGACATCTTGAGTAGATGCTAACAATTTACGGTGCATATTTAATGCTTGTGGTGTTTTGTTTTTCTGACCATATTGTATGGTCATTTCGTGACTCCCTCAGGCTTCTGGTTACCAAGAAAACAAACTACTTGAATGCCTGATCACAAAACATGGTTGCAAAGTAACTTTGAGTGGCAACTTAAAGGCAGTCTACACCTCAATAAAGAAACGATATTCCGAATGTTTTCATTTGCGCACTATTTTATTGGTATTTAGTTTTAGATATTTGAAACCCATAGTCGAGATATATTATGCTAAGAGTAATAGATGTCCTGGTTTTCTTCTGTGTGCTGCCATACTCGGTGTTCTGCCTCTCTCTGCATTCCAATGGTCACATTTTGTGATGTGATTTATGAAACGCTGACTTAACATAAATGACTGATAAAATATGTTAAGACTAAATATATTTAATCACCAGTGTTTCAATTATCAAGCTGCATAGATGCATTTTGTTACATTGAGGGGTGCGTGGTAACTAGAACTTCTTGTAACATTGATATCACCAAAGTGGCAACATGGATGTTCCTAATTCTACTTTAAAAATATATTTAAAAAGTCTTTCAATATGCTTTAGGAAAACCAGAGTACTATGGTCGACAAATCACCAAAAAATCTACTCGCCGAACAAAAAAAAATCTACTCGCCACCTAGTACCACACGTGTGCTGTGGCGTGCAAATGTATAGGTTTGTCGAACACTGATAATATATATATATATATATATTACTTTAAAGCAACAAACCCACCAAATCTTGTTATCCTTGGGCCAATAGGAAGTGGCAACATCAGACGCTGGTTATGTTGATAATATCCCATGAGCACTGCCATCTTTGGTGTTCCTGGTGCTGAAAATAGAGGTTCAGCAATGGAGGACCCTCCTGGTTCCAATTGTGTTAAAAAATATATATATATAAAGGGAGGATTTTTATAGATTTTTGTTACTGGTATGTCCGTGACGAGTTCCATGTCCCCTCTGGCATCACTTGATGGAGGCATTACTTATTCAGTGGAAACAAATGGCGGTAATATAAAATTTCCCTGCGTTTCTGTGCAGAATACGATCTCCCCTGGATAAACAATACAAAAAGGCAGGACATAGTCACTATATATCATTGGGCCACTGGAGTGCCAGAGCCCATGATGTAGCTACATCCTGGAGCACCCAGAGAGTTGGGTTTTGGGACGTAGTCTGCCATTAAAGCAGCAGTCAAAAGTCATTGCAAACAATGGGGAATACTGTATAAAATCCTTGTGTAAACTTACTGAAAGTTCATAGCAAATGTCATGTGTGTTTTTTAAATTTTTTTTTTTTTTTACATTTATTATTTAGAATCAAGCAGCTTTGGTAGCAGTGTGACCTATTAACCTGACAATAATAGATTGCAGACACCAGAACGTTTTCATTTTTGGGTCTAATTGTAAAATGCCTTGGAGGTAAACCCAAAATGCACCAATGGCCGTGGCATATTTTTAGTAGGTTTAAACCTGGGTGGTTTACATCACTTTTGAAACAAATCGTCCGAGTAAAATTAAAATGAAAAAATAAAAATATATACATACATACGTTTTGTTTGCCTAATGATGACGGAATAATTTAGTCTAAAAAGATAGTAGAGAACAGTACTTGCCAGATAACATTAAAATAAAACAGCCCCAAGGAATATATAGTACTGATTACATGAGAAGCAAATAAATACAACTCTAAGGGTGATTTGAATCTTTCTAAGCAGATTATATTGTGTAAGTTGTTTTTATAATATTTCCATCCATTAGCATGTTGACTTGATATAAAAGCTCAGGCTTTTTTTTATCAACACACCAGTGGAGAAAATGAGGCAGAAACAAATTGATATACATTGTTTGAATACAGTACATTTTGTATTTCTGTTCACAAGTCTTTGTATTACATACAACCACTTCATAAATTGTTTCAAAAATCAGAGCAAGGTAGACTAGTGATGTAGATAATCTTGCACTAGATGTTAGATTGCAGTCCCCTCTAGCTGGGAAGGGGTTACATATTTTTGTTAAACAGCCTACTGAGCAAGCAGATGGCGACTGAGATGGGGACAAAAAGCCATCTGTGCACAAACTGAAGCTCTCAAATGACTGTTTAGCCATGTTGCGATGCAGTTAAAGTAGACCTGTATACTTTGGTTAATTTCAAATTTGAGAACATGGGAAAATTACAAAGTGAATTGGTCCATTTTTCTTGATTGTAAACCTATGCTGTTGAATTTATAACTTGCCAGAATCTTGTAATCTAGTGGGTAACTGATTTCAAACAAATTGTTTCCATTTAATAAACAAAATGTCAGTTTGAAATGAAATTTTTTATCTTTTGTATCTAACTTTAACATCCTGTTTTGCAATGGAACATTCGAATGAGCCCTTTTGTGAGTTTGGGTTGACGGATCTTAAGCGGCCTTTGTTGGTTTCAGGAAAGAGCCATCTGTAAAACTGTATTCTCTCTACAGCCTCAGTTCTGTCACTGACTGTGGCTCTCTCAGGGCAAGATCCTGTTTGACTTTCTCAGGGCATGTTCTGTGTGGCTTGACTTTCTCCCCCCCCCCTCCCCCAGCATGGTTCTGTGACACCTGCTAACTGTCTGTCAATAAAATGTGAATCTCCTGTTTTTGTTAATGAATGGAACATCATAAATAGCTGGTGTGACTGTTAAGCGGAAGACAGGCAGCTGTCTGAGCCCTACAGTGGTTCTACACATGAGATGCATGTCATGTAAGCACTCACTATACAATATGCCTTGAAGCTGCGCCTCCATTGTTGGAGGATCTGTGCTCCATACAAAAGTGTAGCTTGGAGCTTCCATTTTATAAGAAGCTACTTTACAGCATCTAGAACTATGCTTAACCTGCTATGTTCTATTGCTATGAAGGAGTATGTGTAGCAGTCTATCTATATGCCTCAGGCACAGCCTGTGATACATGTTGCAATGCAGTGAGGCCCCCAGTCTTGTTTTTATATAAAGAGAGGCTTGGTTTAAGTTGCCACTTCTCTCCTTTGTTACGGTTTGTGTTGGGTTTAAACATGGCTGCGTATAATGCTCACCTAACAACCAATCCGATGTCGGGGTTTATCTCTATCCTGGTTAGACTTTGTGTATTGCATAAAAAAAAAAAAAAATCAGTGTGACACTAGCTTTTGATATTGACACTGTTTTGAGGTTCAGAGTGCAGCTCTCTGAATTGATGGTTTTCAGAATACTCGTCTGCTGGCAGTTAAGTGTAGATATTACAATGTTGGCTACATTAGTGTAGTTGTATTAACATGAAAATAAAGACCATATTTTATATTATACACAGTTTCTGAAGCCTTAATGCAGAAATAGTGATATTATTCAGATGCATTTATTTCTTTTTAGATCGTATAGTCTATAAGATTCGTGGGTGCACTGTGTGAAAGCCTGTAGTGTAGATGATTGCATAACAATATGGGGTGTATATGTATATTTAGATTTTATTTTTTTGGTCATCCAAAAATATATCACCTAAAACATGCATAATATTACTAGCCTAGTTGCATTTTCTTTAACTTTTGTAATTCAGATCTTATACTTTTTAGAATGTTGTCTTTGTATTCGGTGGGTGTGCTCCAGTTTGAGAATTTTTATATGGACCTTTTCTGTTGAATCCTTGTATAGGGGATTCATTGTAATATTCCCCCCCCCCCCCCACCCAAGTGTAACATTAGATGCCTGTATTATAGCAATAAGGCAATCATCATACTAGATGATACTCACTGCAAACCAAGGATTTTATTGAAGTTGACAATGATAATGGGACATTTTAACCATGTTGGTGGCAGTTTGTTTGGTCTGATATCCATTTAAAAAAACAAGTGTGTAGAAACATGGGGTTTGATGGTACACTTCCATACCCAGTCTTTATTTCTTAGTAGAGTACAAAATCTTTGGAGCACTACTTGGCCCTGTATAGGCAGATGGCTGCCAATTTGATATGCCGGCTATTATGCTTGAAGAGCAGTGGTCTGGGTACCAAAAAGTTAGCAAGCATCTGTGAGTGAGGGCTACTTTCTTTAGCAAAAGTGGGCTTTGGAATTTACGGAGATGGTGATTTTTTATTTTTTGTGCAACATGTTCACTTTTTGAGTTGTGGGAGATTTGCCCCCTCACCCCGAACAAGAACTGTAGCTTTAATTTAATAAGGCATTTTCTTAGTTTTGAGTACTATTGAAGGGTTTACATTGTGCATTATAGAAAAATTCTACTAAATGCTTTTGGGGATAGGTTCAAACTGTTAACCCCTGTTTGATGGGAAACGTGCAACGGCTTTGTGGTCCCATTGAGCAGTGGCTAATTCCACAGTGTAGTAACTACATTGCTGTATTTGAATGATGCCGTCCGTTTTATTACCCCTTTTTTAGATTCTACCCTACGTGCTCAATATGGTGAGAAGTTGCTTAACTCTGTGATGCAGTCTTTTCTACACACTTTGGTGGAAGTTAATGTGTTAACTGCATTAGATTGCTTCTTATCATAAAATAAGGGGGGGAGGTGGTATTTATTGGTATAGACTGTTTTATTAAAGGCGGCAAATACGCTTGTGAGTGGGTTTGAGTGTTCTGTTTCCTGGAGTTAAATCCTTGGTTAACCTGAGACTGTTTGCATTGTTGAATGGGTTATATGTATTTTGGGTTTTTTATATTAACTTCTCGTTTTTGCCTGAGAAGAACTTGAAGATCTAAAAGGGACATTTCCAGTATGATTAAGAAACTATGCATAGATGGCAGCTTATTTCTTGAGCCACATTCTCCCTATTGATGCAGTTCTTTTAATAGGTTGTGTCGAATGGTGTATGTAATGGTTGCATGATGCGGTGAGTAAAAACAAAAACAAAAATACAGCACTTTGCCAAAAAAAGTGTAGCATTATTTAAAGTAACAAATTATGACTTGAGTTAATTGTGCAGTTTTGTATGTTTAACATGTATGGTGTCTTTATTTTTTACGTAACACTCTGTATTGCATTAAATAAAGTATTGCATAAATACATTTTTCTTGTTTTTTCTTTACCTGAAGATGGCAAACTACTGTATCTATATGTTGACATTTGCCATATGTGATCTATTTTAAACACTTTGTTGCTTAATAATGTACAGCAAATACTGCTTAATAATGAAATATTTTCTGCTGGATGATTACATAGTTTAGCCACTTCAATGTGAAGTACACATTAGAGTGGCACTTGCCCTAGCACAGAGTATTTATGGACATTTTGTTCTTGAATCCTTAGTTTTCAGCAACGAGAAGCCCTCTACTTCTAACTTCTATTAAACTCTGCACTACTATGAAAATCGGGGGGGAAAAGGTGCGTCTTAGAATCGAGGAAATAGAGTACTTTTGTTCGATGTAGTTATAGCCCTCTCCTGAATGGGATCTTCTTTGTTTTGGATTTGGGCAGTAGCATAGTAGACCAACTTCTTGATTTTTCAAGTGGTCAACACATACCACTAGGTAAAAAGTCATTCATTGGCCTTAACCACCTTGTCTTGATGGAAAACAAAGAATGTTTTTTAACATGATGATGGCTGGATTTCATCTATTCTTGGACATGTGATTGCAATAACAAACTGCCGACAATTTAAAAAAAAAAAAAAAAAAAGTCTGAGTTGGGTCTTGATCAATGGTTTAATAGGATCCTGTGTTGGTACATCTTCTAGCGCCACAGAGGCACACACTGTTATCTGTGGTCTTTAATTTCTTCTCTGCTTCAGTGAAGTATAAGATTAGTGGTTCTGAAGCTATACTTAGTAGCAATGACGATGGTGCTGATATTTGTACTTTAATGGAACTTAAATCCATGTCAAATCCAATAGCACTGATTCTTCAAGTTAACTACTGTACTTGCCAGTTGGCCCATTCTAGAAAACTATTGTATGACACAAACTGTAGTATTCCTTAGACCTTTTTATATGCAAGGGAACTATTAATGTCGATTTACTTTGCTGTATGGACCCTGCCTTCGGAGATGGCGCTGCTTCGTCTCCAGGCTTTCAAAGCATGACTGCATAGTTGGATGAATGATTTGTCACCTGTGTGAGCGTGTTCAGAAATTGCCTATGACCTGTCTATGCCCATCTTTATCGGCAGTGCATACCATGCCGCCCTGAGCCAATTTGAAAGATAAGCAGAAGTTGTCACCATCGTTCCAATCTTCCCATTTGAAACTCTGCATCTAGCTGAAAAGCCAATACATGGAATGCTCTGGGGCACAGTTGATATTCTTCTTTTTTACATTCATATTTCAGGCCATGAGGTCTATTTGTAGCCTGTTCCATTCATTGTCATTTAAAAAAAAATTGGTCTTGATCCAATGCCCATTCTCTGGGATGTAAGGTAATATTTTAAGTCTGTACTGTACTACTACTTGCTTATTTACCTAAAATAGGTAAACTTCTTAAGTCTTACTGTACCTTCCTGTTTTTTCGTTTTTATGTCCTTACTTTGGTAAGGTTGTCTGATCAAGGGGTGCAGTTCTTGGCCGATCTGCTCCAATGTCTCTGGGCTACATGTGGAGTCAAATCTCTCTGCACAGCCCCCTACCATCTCCAAACGAATGGATTTATGTGAGCGGTTCAATGGAACCTTGAAAGAAATGCTGCAAGCATTTGTGGAAGCCAAAGGGGGAGACTTGGAAGCTCACTTGCAGCACCTGCTATTCACGTATAGAGTCATGCCGCAGGAGTCTACCGGATTTCCCCCCTTTGAGCTTCTGTATGGGCACCGTGTCCGTGGACCGCTCGGTCTGTTTCGTGAGGGATGGGAGGGGGAGACTACCGATACCGATGCTTCAGTGCTACAGTATTTTTGGTGGGGCTCAGAGACCGCTTAGAAGAACTCATAGGGTTGGCACAGGCTAACTTCAAGGCAGCTCAGACCAGGCAAAAGCATCCGTATGATAGGAATGCCCGTAGTCTTCATCCCTGATTGTTCTGCCAAGTGGGCAACAGAACAAACACAAACTACTTGCCACTTTGGCTGGCCTGTACACGGTTCACCGGCGGATGAGTGAGTGCAATTATGTGGTAAACCTGGATCCAGAGACAGTTAGGCACATAAATATGCGCAAAAAATGTCATGTGAATGGGCCAACGGCATAGCCATCTGTAGCCCGCCGCTGGGAGATCTGGAGAGCCAGGATCTGCCAATCTCCTGGGAGAAGCCCGACAGGGAGGCTCAGTGGACAGGTGGGGGATCAGCCCCTAACTCACAACTCTCCAGAAGGCCCAAGAGCTGTTAGAGCAGTACCAGGTCCTGTTTACAGATAGGCCGGGCAGGATGCACCTAACCAATCACCCGCCAATCACCCGGTCAACACCATGGATCATCGGCCCTTCCACAAGAATGTGTACAGGGTCTCTGTGGAGGTGAAGTTGAGCATTGAGGGGGAGGTTGAGGAGATGCTGGCTGTGGGGGTTATTTTCCGATCACAGAGCCCTTGGGCTTCGCCGAAAGTCTTGGTGCCCAAGAAGGATGGGACCACTCTGTTCTGTGTGGACTACCATCCGCTCAATGCTAAGACCATGGCAGATGGCTATCCCATGCCGTGCATGGATTGGCGTAGACAAGCTCACCAGGGCCAGGTATCTGACCACCATGGATCTGTCCAGAGGGTACTGGCAGATCCAGTTGACCCAGGAGGCGCAGGAAGAGTCTGCTTTCATCACCCCGAGTGGCTTGTTTTCGGTCATGCCATTTGGGATGAAGAACGTGTTGGCAACTTTCAAGCGCCTAGTAAACCGGTTGCTGAAAGGGATGCAGGGCTATGCTAGGGCTTATCTGGACGACACAGCCATGTTTAGTAATGACTGGGACACATCTGGGTCATGTAGCGGCAGTCCTAGATAGGATCAGGGAGGCTGGCCTGACACTAAAGCAATCCACGTGCCAAGTCAGTATGGCGGAGGTATTGAACCTGGGCTACTGGGTAGGCGCAGAGTATCTCAAGCCCGAGCCCTCCAAAGTGGAGGCAATAGTGGACTGGCCAGTTCCCCCGCAATAAATAGCAGGTCCTCTTGTTTCTGGGTACCACCGGCTACTATAGAACGTTTGTGCCCCAGTATAGCGCCCTGGCCAAACCAATGACCGATTTTAACAAAGATGCGGCTCCCCGTGCTGGTAGCCTGGTCTCCTGCGTGTGGGATGGCACTCCAGGCTCTGAAAGATGCTCTGACCCGCGCTCCAATCCTGGCAGCTCCCGATTACAGCAAGTGGTTCTTGGTGCAGACCTATGCTGTATGCTGTGCTAAGCCAGGTAGGCGAGGATGGCAGCGAGCATCTGATAGTCTACCCAAGCTGTTGCCTCGGGAGGTCGCCTACGCTGTGATTGAGGATTGCCTGGCCATTGTTTGGGTTCTGAAGAAGTTACAGCCCTATGTCTACAGGAGGCCCTTCATTGTGATCACTGATCACAACCCCCTGAGCTGGTTGCAGCGGGTTTCGGGGGAAAATGGGAAGTTGCTGCGCTGGAGCCTTGCCCTTCGGGAGTTCGATTTTACTATTCAACACATGAAGGGCAGTGAATATGGCAACGTCTAGGGGCTTTCCCAGCTGGATGATCCAAGCCCCGACAAACCGACTTTCAGGGTCTTTAGTCTTGGAGAGCCGTAAAGAAGGAGAAAAACTGGAAGAGCACTACTGTAGGTATTAACGCTTCACAGAGCGCTTTCTCAAGGTATACATATCACAACTATATATATATATATATATATATATCTATATATAGATATATATATATATATATTATCGACAAACCACCAAAAAATCTACTCGCCATCTAGTACCACACGTGTGCTGCTTTGGCCATTAGGAGCTCGCCACGATGTTAAATCCACTCGCCCGGGGCGAGCAAATGTATAGGTTTGTCGAACACTGTGTATATATGTATATATATTTATTTATTTACACAGAATGACAACCAGCCAATGCTCACATGTGATCCACCCACTTTGATTGCTAATGGTCTTCTGATGTGTATACACCTAATCAGTATATTCAGACACAGAGATGACCGCGACTAACTCCGCCCCAACTACCAATCCGGAGACATGCGTGGTCTAGCAACCCCCAGTAGTACGCGCTTGCGCAGTAACCAACTGAGAGAGTCCTCAATGTCAATGGAGGCTGTGGGGAGAGCGCGCCATCAAATGGCCCTGACTGTATACCTCACTGGGGCTCTACGTGCGTGCACAACTGCGCTCTGCAAGACACTAGTCCCTCCCTGCAGTGGGAGCAGACACAGTGGGCTCCGGACCATCGGCGGAGTGCGCTTGCGCAATACCAACTGTCGCGTCACTGTGTGCTCCCACTGCGGGGAGGGACTAGTGTCTTGCAGAGCGCAGTTGCGCACGCACTTAGAGCCCCAGTGAGGTATACAGTCAGGGCCAAGCCCGGCTGGCTTCCCCAATACCGTGTGTAATGGTTGCCCATGTGAGGCTCATTCGCCTGTATGTAATGTCTTGTATGTAAAAACTATCTAAAAAAGCACTTTTATCCCCAATGTTACAATGTATTTCTCCCATACAGTTGGCAAGTCAGCATTGTCTTTTGTGTTGCCTGCATTTCTCTGCATGCAAATTCACTTAGCTGGGTTGCATACAGAGAAATGCTGGTTCGTGACAGAGCATAGGGCGGCTTGAGTACCTGGACAATGGTGAGTGGGGAAGGGCAGTTATTCAGGTCCGGGGAACTGGTTCTCAACTGTGCAGAGGCTTTGTTCTCCCGAGATGCTGAGGTGTCTATCCAGGGCAGCGTATGGGGCTGGCCAAGGGAACCATTACCTGGTCTTGGTCCGGTAGGCACGATTCCCACTGGCCAGTTCGAATTTCCTGCATGCCAGCAGCTTCCTCCTCGAGGGGAGGTCCAGACTGCCTAAGCCGGCCCCTCCTCTGATTGGTGCAGCCGGACGAGCCCTCGTCCACCGATTGGCTGCACTGATACGATCCGGGCTCTGATTGGCCGCCGGCCCCTGCTCCATGAAAAGTATAGCAAACCAAGGGTTATGTAAGGAGTGCGGCAGACCGGAGAGCCAAAGAACAGTTTGGGAGTTGATCGGAGACACGGCTGGTGGGATTTTCGAAAGTTCTATTGTTCAAATAGCACCAAGATGTTTAGGGCAATCCTACTGATGCAGGCCCCTGCACCTAGTTGAGGCTAGATTCTTGCCCCACAGGCCCCCAGTTGGCAAGTGTTTCATTGTGATTGTGTATTTTGTATGTTTGCTGGCTTGCCAGAATAAACTTTCATTTATTCAACTTCTGTGTCCTGTCTGGTGATAGTGATCCCGGTGGTTTCAGTGTTAAAAGTTCTGGTCCTCGTGACAGATATCTAAAGAAATGTTAGTAGCCTACATCGCCCTGATATTTAAATTAGGCAGAGAACCCTTGATTGCAAAAACTATAGACCGATCTCACTGATCAATTCGGACAAAGATTTTCACAAAGGTACTTGGTTAGGTTAAATGCTCTTCTTACAAAACTGATCCACCCAGATCAGGTGGGATTTCTTGGACAGGCAAACTGCCAACAACCTAATGAGCAAAGTAAATATTCTACAGGTACCGAAGTCGTCAGATACCCAAGGAATGCTTTTGGCCTTTAGTGTGACGGTGAAGGGGTAACCAGGCCATCAATAAAGATATGCCCAGCTGGTTACCTCTGAGCCATATTGTGGAGTTTAGTGTCAGCTCTTGGACCCATTTGTCCTACATGTAATGTCTGTGATTGTATGACAAAGAATTTTTGTGTTTTACCTTTCCAGGAGTGCTAACCAGTGGAGATTGAGAGGCTATCAGTTTCAAGGGGGGGTTTGCGGTAAAAGTGTTGTCAGATTGTGTCTAGGTAGCCAGAGTTGCTGGCCACCCCAAAAATGTATCTGGGAAGCAGGTCAGATTCCCAGGGACATCTAGACACCACCCTGGTCAAAATCCTCCCTTGAAAACAGTTGCACAACTACTGCCAGGTTTCCCTGCTTCAGCACAGACCAGAAAGGTAAATGGGGGGCATAGGGATGTGTATCCTGGGTACAGTCAGGGGTTCCTAAGTTAGTGGGGGTCCCCCCAATATATGTCCAGATCTGGTATAGAGGTTCTGGGGTGCTTCAACATCCATAAGGTTGCAAGGATATGTTTGTCCAGTTCAATGTATTTTGAATGTAGCCCTGAAAATTAACCTAAGCATTATTTTGTTCTACTTAGGAACAGTTTTCGTTATGGAAAGGGCTAGGGCTGCTGAAAATGAGCATGTGCGTCTTTTCAGTCAATCCCTGTAACTAAAGGACTTAGAAGAAAATATTTTTATTAGCATTGTGGGTAAGGGGAAAATGCTTATGCAGTTTATATGAGCTGGGAACTTCCAGGTCCATAGTTCCGAGAGACCATGTGGCTACCAAGTTTGGTGCCACCAAGTCTGCTCGCGTCCCGACATGAAAGCCGCAGAGGTTCCTAAGGTGTGAAAGCCATTTGGGCACCGGAGTTATGCTCAAGTACTCATGTCCTGGGATGAATGGTGGTCCCGGACCACCATTTGTCCCAAGCCAGACTGTGAGGCGCCTAACTCAGTGGGTGGCTTCTGATTGACAAGTGGCAGAGGTGCCAAGTTGGCGCATGCCCTTGTCTGAATCCGAATCCATGCTTGCCCGGCTTAGACTGGCAATGCTCTGATTTGGCTGGTAAGGATTTCTCACATGCTTCGATTAGCTGGAGTATGTCATGAATGAAGTTGAAATACTATAAGAAACCCGCTAGCCAATCAGTTTACGAGATTCTCCATGATTCTAAGCACCAAGACAGCAGCGGCAAATTCGAAATCACCAAAAGATGCTCAGAGAAATACCAGCGAGCCGGCTTCAGAAATTTCAAGGTGAGAAAATTTCTAAGTCCCACTTTTCTGGGCCAAATTCTCAAAAGAGAACGTAGCGGTCGCGGTTGGGATTTCAAGCCGAAAAGAGTACCAGGACGTTTGGTACCATTTTCCGATCAAGAGATTTCGGCAGCTCCGGAGCAGATACCACCACTGTATCAGGAATTTCATGCCGATTTGAGTTCCAGGACATTTCGGGCCAAGTCCCGGTCAACCTAAAGACTTTGTTTTATGGCCTGTTGCACCTAGGAAAGGCTAGTTTTGCAGCCCTGACCTCCCCCCAGTACATGTATTTTGTAATCCACTGTGTACGCCCGTTTCTATGGAATAAATGACAATTTGTTTTACTATTTGGTTTTGCTCAGTAATATGATCCCAGTATTACGGTGTAAATGGCTGGTCTCTCGTGACACTTAGATGTAGAAAAAAACGTTCCAGTGGGTGGATTGCCCCTACCTATTCACCACTCTGAAGGCGTTTGGATTCAGGAGATTTTGTTAACTGAATTAGGTGGCTCTATAGAAATCCAAGAGCCTTTATCAAAAAGGCAGAACAAATCTCATAGCAAATCCTTTTATTTTTTTTTTTTTTTTTTTTTTTAAATCTGAACCAGACATGGTTGCCCATTGTCTCTGCTATTCACTCTCACAATTTAACCGCTTGCTGTGACGATGCAGATATTACAGTAGTTGGGATCGGTAAAGAGGAATACAAACGTGGCTTATTTTCAGATGATAAAATGCTAACCCTCACAAGACAACCAACATCCCTTCTACGCTTATATAAAACAAAGCACTTTAATGCCAGAAATGACTTCAAAGTAAATGCAGCAATTCAGACGCCTTAAATATAAATTTGTCCCTCGAAAGCGGTCACTCTCTCATAGCCTTGAACTTCAATTGGCAAAAAAAGCAACATCACAAATCTATGGGTTTGGATCACAAATACATATTCCTCGTATCAAGCCAATTACCCTCACTTAGGCTTTGAATTAAGAAAAATCTTGAGATCTGGACACCGTACTCTATCTCCTGGATTGGCAGAATTTATGTGCTAAAAATTACACTTCTCCCCAAAATGTTATACTTACACAGACCCTTACCCATACGAATTACAATTAACGATATTGAACTTTTATATGAAAAGGAAAGTGCCATAGAATCTCCTGTAAAATATGAATATGTCCAAAAACAGGAGAAGGACTGGCAGTACCCTGCCTCCAAACATATTATGCAGCTCAGAAAGCGCAATGTGCAGCTTTGATTGCTCCGTACTCGAATAGGTGGGTGGAGATTGAAAGTCAATCCCCTTCGGCATAGATACTATTGTGGTTAAAGCAAAAAGCTAGGCAATCACTGACCCCAACATTACCAGCTTTGATACATTCTCTAAAATTATGGGATAAGGTGGGCTTGGAGAGCGAGAACTTCTGGTATGCTTCTGATTTTGGACAACCCAGATTTTTTTCCCAGGTCTGCAGAAGGAATAATTCATATGGTGGTCTATAAACAAACTTACGAGAGCACAATATCTAATGATTGGACCCAGGATAAAATAATTTCACTTCTTAAACGAGTCCCTCCAAATGCCAGACAACGAATTCCTAAGGTATGCCCAGATAAAACATTTTTTCTTAAAGCAATTCAACATACGCCCTCCCCAACAAAGCACTCAATTCGAGAGAACATGCAGATCAAATCCATTAGAGAAAGGGCTGATAGCATCTCTGTACCCGGCTCCGTTACCCATCACAACAGCGTGTCAACAACACCAGACCAAAAAAAAGCATATCGCAATTTCTCCCTCAGCTGGATATAGTCTTTTCCAGTTCTCCCAGGATCAGTTCCAGGCTGAAAACCAGTTTGGCTGGGGCCAGTCCCTCACAATCCAAGCCCAATTCAGGACAAGTACCCCTCGCTGGCCTCAGGGAAGTGGGAACCGCAGGGTGTAGGGATAGGTGATGAAGGTGTCTCATTGCTTCTTGAGATTAAACCGTGCAGGGGGGAAATCCCCTCACGTAGTGTGTCCCTAGCAGGGGGAGATCCATGAGGTCCAGGCCCATCCCCAGCCCCGCTCTGTCTCCTTGGGTGGACTCCTAATTCCGAGGAAATTACTTCATCCGGCAAGCGTAAGGCATGCTGCTTGCAGTTTTTCATTTCAACAATTAGGTGAAAGGGGAAGCACTATCTGTACCGCAGGCCCCTTTCACGCGGCAAGGTGGTGATCGAACAAACGTTCCATCTTCTGATAAAATGAACAGATAATTTGAATCTTTGTGTAGGCGTATTTTCAAAGGAGATGTCACCCTTGTTTCTGCCGGCTTCCAGGATCTTTTCCTTCCTAGCAAAGCATCCTTATAACGATGTCTCTAGATTTGTTAGGGTCTGTGAACCTCAGGCCTTTGGCACGATGGTCCCTGTCAATTGTAAGAGAATTTTCCTCTAGGGTTTGGTCCAGGAATAAAAAGAGCCTCGTAAGGTATGCCTGAAGGGAGTCCAGAGAGACCGCCTCAGGAACTTTACTGACTGTAAGGATCCGTGATAGATCTGGCCGCGCACCCCGCAGCACAGATCCACCTTGCCCCATGACCAAGCAACTCCCTGACAAAGGGGGGACACCACAGGCACCCTTACTGAGCTGCGCTCCCCTGGCATGTCCCGCGGCACCACGGATGTTCCACATCCTGCTCGTCCCACACGTGCGCACCTGGAGAAACCGGTGCTGCTAGACCCACCTCCGGTCTCCATTCCCGTCGGCGCATCGGTGACACGCAACGCGCTTGGACTGCGCGCGGGCGGCGCACGCAGCAAAACAGAGACTGGCTTCTCTGCATCGGACACCAGCTGCCGCTGATTCCTCCTCAGCCTATCACAGGACCACCTATTGCTGAGTCCTCCTCCCTACTGGCATCCCATTGGTTCCTGCTAGTATATATGCTCAGTCAGACCCTTGGCAAGATGGCTGAGCATAAGACTTCATTCAGTACGAAGTGCTTACTGCATCCCTGCCTTCCTTCCTTGTACCTTGCATCTTAGTTCCTGTGTTTCTCCGTGTCTGACCTTGGCTAGTATCTGGACTCCGAACCTCTCCGCTCCTTACCCTGGCTTTACCAATGACGATCCGCACCTCTCCAATCCTGATCATGGCAAGTACCTAGGACAATCCCAACTTCTCTGACCCCGACCCGGCTACCCACAACCAATCTACACTCTGGATGCTCCCTCGCGGCTGGCTATTCTCAAATCCGCACCTCGGCCTCGCAGTCATGTACTGTTTGTGGTGAGCACTCCGTTACAGTATGCTCAGCCCCACAAACATGGACCCCGCTGATGTTGGGCGAGTCTTGAGCACGCACGCCAGCATGTTTTCCAAATTAGAGAAATATCTAGAACAAAAAACCAACGCATGGAGCTACTATAACAGACCGTCCAATCTATCACTGACCGGACACAAACTCCTCCTCTTAACCCCGGCCCTTCCAGGGCGTCAGTCTCTATCCTTACCCCGGTGTCCATAACCTCGGCCTGAGAACCACGACTGCCTACGCCCAATCGCTATGATCCTCAAGGGTGTCGCGTTTTTTTGAACCAGTGTTTTATTCAATTCGAGTTAATACCCTCTCGATTCGTGTCTCCCAGATCTAAAGTGGCATATATTATCTCGCTACTAACTGACGAGGCTCTGGCCTGGGCCTCACCCATCTGGGAACTAAGATCGGAGCTCACCAATAATGTCGCACGTTTCATCCGGGAGTTCTTCAGTGTTCGATACACCTGGATGAAAGGTAATTGCCGCTTCTTCCTTGTTGCACATCTCTCTGTAACCGTACCATGGCCCAATATGCTCTCGAGTTCTGCAAAATAGCCGCAGAGACCGGATGGAATGACTGCGCAGACAGCCGCATTCTGGCAAGGCCTTTCGGAGAACCTAAAGGACGAGCTCGTTGTACAAGAATGTCCTATCGATCTTGAGGAACTCATCGCCCTATGTATCCGGGTTGACCAGCGACTGCAGGAGAGGAGATCCGACAGGACCTGGCGCAGGCAAGGTTTTCCAAGACCCCACAGTTTCTGCACAGGTACGGCTGAATCGCTCCCCCCAGATGTCGAGGAACCCATGCAAATCGGCGCCGATGTAGTGCCGGACTCTGTACTGTCCTCACGCTGGTCACCAGGCACTCAATTGCCTACATAAGTCGGGAAATGCCACGTCCCAGTGAGAGCCAGGAGAGTAACACTGGGAACACTATCCACTTCTCCTACAAAAAAAAAAAAAAATGCCAACTAGGATTTTAGTCTCCACATTAACTGGCGAGAATTTCCACACTACTGCACAGGCCTTTCTGGATTCCAGGTCAGGGGGCAACTTCATCGACCAGGGGTTCGCTGAAAGAAACAAGATTCCTCTCGTACACAAGAAGCACCCTGTTGGTGTGGAGGCCATTGACGGTCGACCTCTGCAACTGGCATTTATCTCACTACAAACCGTTCCCTTTCAATTACGCACAGGTGGGGATCACACGGAGAGGATCCAGTTGGACGTCATCCATACCCCTTAGGTCGATGTGATTCTGGGCCTTTTGTGGCTTCAGTTACACAACCCAGGTATAGACTGGACTGACGCAGAACCTTTCCAATGGAGCCCTCATTGCTTCAACAACTGCACCGTCACCACCCAAAAATTATGCGTGTGTCTGTACCAGGTGAAGAGAGGGTACACTTACCTGAGGTCTATGCTGAATTCCGGGATGTGTTTTGATAAGGCCTACTACTGCACAGGTCTGAGGGCCTACCACCCCACCGGCCATTCGATTGCCCCATCAACCTGCTGCCTGGCTCGGTGCCCCCGAGAGGATGCTCCTACCCGCTCTCCCTTCCGGAAACCAAGGACATGGAGGATATTCAGGAGAATCTATAAAAGGGATTAATTCGGAAATTCTCATCTCCTCCTGTGGCAGCGGGGTTCTTTTTTGTAAAGAAGAAAGACGGATTCCTTAGACCCTGCATTGACTATCGGGGGCCTCAACAAAATCATCAAGAATCGATACCCTCTACCATTGATTTCCGACCTCTTTGACTGATACAGATGGCCACCATCTTCACCAAACTGGACCTGCGTGGAGCCTATAATTTGGTGAGAATCCGCCAGGTCGACGAGTGGAAGACAGCCTTCAATACCAGGGACGGACATTACGAGTACCTTGTTATGCCATTCGGCCTTTGGAATGCTTACTGCATCCCTGCCTTCCTGCCTTGCATCTTAATTGCTGGGTTTCTCTGTCTGACCTTGGCTAGTATCTGGACTCCGCACCTCCCCGCTCCTGCCCCCGGTTTACCAACAAAGATCCGCACCTCTACAACCCTGACCACGGCAAGTACTTACGACGATTCGCACCTCTCCAACCCCAATCATGGCAAGTACCTACGACAATCCCGACTTCTCTGACCCCGACCCGGCTACCCACTACCAATCTACACTCCAGGCGCTCCCTTTGTGGCGGGAGGTTGGTTATTCTCAAATCCCCTCCTTGGCCTTGTGGTCGCAATTTATTTGTGGTGATCACTCTGTTACACTGACAAGAGGTTTTGTCTTCTCCCTATTTTCCAGATCCTCGAGATTGTATTTTAGGGACTTTAATTCCTTTTTTAAAACTTCATCATCTGTGTTAGCCTGAAGTTTAAGGGATTTCCCTACCCTCTGCTCCAAGTCCATGGTCTATTCAGCCAGCAACACAAGATTTGACTTAAGTTCTACAACAGCCTTGTGTAGCTCTGTTCGCAATGACCTCTTCATATCGTTAGAGAACATCTCTACGTCCTTTAATGTAATGTGTATCTTTCCTTTTTTCGGCCAGGATGTCTGGACGAAGTCCGAATCAAAACTCTTGATAAACATACTAGAGCTAAGAGCCATATTCAGGGCTCTCGTAATCATGTCTCGTTTCCTGAAGAGACCATCTGTCAAAATTCCATCTGACAACAATACAGATTTGACAAAATATAATAAGAAATATATAATACTTAGCCACCACATAAGTAGCCAGGGAGCAAAGCAAAAACTTGTGCGCTAAAAATCAATCAATTTTTTTTTTTTTTTGTGGGCATCTATCTCCCTGGCCTGGTTTGAAATGTACTAACTTGACTGCTTCCCCCCTGTGGCTGTTACTATACACCTACTACATAAACCTTGGCTGCTTGCAGACGCACTTACCAGAATACCTTCCTACTGTCTCTGTACTTTTCTCCTACTTGCCAATTAGATTGTAAGCTCTTCGGGGCAGGGATTCCTTTTCCTAAATGTCACTTTTATGTCTGAAAGCACTTCTTTCCATTATGTATTATTTGTTATTTATATGATTATCGTGTGTATTACTGCTGTGAAGCGCTATGTAAAGTAATGGTGCTATATACTGTACATACTACGTGACATTGGGATGCTGCAAGAGGCAAAAAGGTAAGTATCTATGGGCAGCAAAATTCTTAAACCGGCCCTGTGTATTCCTTTTTTATAGTACATTTTTGTTTGCTGTACATATTGCCTCAATTATCCGCATCCTGATCTCCTTCAAAATAGTGCATATATGATGGGTGCTATATAAATAAATGTTTCAACATGCACTTAGATATGAAGGTTGATTTGTGGCTCTGTTTATGTCAACTATAGAAAAGGTATAATTTGGTCTCCAGTGTATAGAAAAGTAGATAACATCAGCTCAACATCAGCTCTTCATAGTTTTTGAACCAGGCGTTTAGACACTTTGCACTATTTCCAGCTGACACAGCACTTCCTCTTCCCTCCACGTGTTCTCTGACTGCTGCTGAGAGCAGCGTGTTTACATTCTACAGCTGGGCCACGTTCTTCTGACTCCCTGCTCTGCTATTGGACGCCGCTTCCCATGACGTCGCCCTCGGGGCGTGGCTTTTACTCCCGCCCCCTCCTGGCCAGCAGGAGAATCAGCGGGAAATTCAAACCGAAATCTGCCGTAGAAAAGAGCGGGTTAACCTCTCCGCTGCTGCGGAAAAGCGCTTTAATGCAATGACGCTTTGGCGCGGCGCAGCCCATTCCCCGTAGCAAAGAGGCTGCATACAATGCTAGCTTTAGCAGGGGCAGATTTCATTTGGTCGCTGCATAAAGCAACAGGAAACCTCAGTGTCCTTCCAAATCTCATAGGCAAATATAGCAGAGTGACTGCAGGAAATTAGGCGGGAGGAGGTTTTGCTATATGCTGCAAAAGAGTTGCAGGATCCCAGGAGGTTAAAAAAAATGGAGGATTGGTTGGGTTATTGTTATAGTTTTTTCCTTTTGGGGAGAATTAATGGCGTTTAAAAAAAAAAAAAAAAATCTTTCCCAAATGATAGAAAATCTACCTAAACAATGGCATCCTTTACAAAGAGAGGGACAAAACACCCCTAACATATAATGGGTAAATAAACGGGTTACAATTTGGATGTAAAAGGGATTTGTAATTGTTTTTCCTGCTAGAATCTTACTTTTTGAAATTAGAAATTTATATTATGGTAAAAATGTGGATTAACCCTCCCGCCCACCCTTCCCTCGTGGGCCCATGAGGGTGTCAGGATAGGGGTGTTGCACTTACAATGTAAATAAAAGGTGAAAATGTGTGCCCTACAATGAAGTGGGTCAAGGTGTGTACTAATGCCAGAGGCTTCAAAAAAAGCCTCTTATGTTTTTAAACTATTTGTGGCAATACTTCTTTTAAAGTACATTATGCAAGTGAATGGGTGGGAATGCTTCCCTGCAGAAGTGGCGATGGCCAACAGTTAAGAAATAGAAATATTTGCCACAGATACCAGCTCATTGGCAGTGTAAGGCTGCGCGTATAGTGACCGGGGACGGGTGACGTCACCCGTCGCCGCTAGCAAAAGTCATATTTCGCTTTGCGACGGCGCAGGCTTCCGGACATTTGATTTGTTCAGGGGCTGTCACATGAGGCGACAACCCATAAAAAATCAAATATTCCCGGCTTCCAAAGTCCGCTCAGTCGCATTGCCGCCGTCGCACTTACTATAAGCGCACGCGGCGGCAATGTTTTTGGGCGCCGTCGCCCGTTGCGGGCACTATACGCACGACCTAAGGCCGCAATTATAGTTGCGGCACGAGTGACGTGACGCAGGCCTGTCGCTCGCGCGAAACAGGCACTGAGGCTGCAGGCAATGGGGGAGGCGTGGCGGACGCGTCACCAGGCTGGTTCGCCCTCGTTGGCTGAACCACAAACGCGATGCGGCCGTTGCGCAAGAAACTAATTTGTATTTTTTTAAAAAATTGCCGGCACGGTCACTCTGCAGCGCTCCCGCGCACTATGGGCAGCCTGTTTGAGGAACACACAGTTGTTCTCGCGGCGCACGGTGTCGCACAGACGTAGCCACTATAAACGCCACCTAACGTAAAACGCGAGCTTGGGTTTTTACAGAAAGTAGTGTTAATAGACACATCTCTTTATTTAGCCCAATTTCTAGGGCGTTGCATTAAAAAATTAACCATATGCTTCTCCAACAGCACTTGTAACTTCCCATCTTTAAACAGGCTTCACCAAAAATACCAGTAGAGATGGGAGACTGACCACCTCCCCGTGGAGTGGAAGCAAGGTGAGGACATTTCAGGCCTCCCCACCCCCTCCCCTTGTGAAACAGTGGTGGGGGGGGAAGCCTGTGCGTGTCAGGCGCGCATGCGCAGTCCCTCCTTTGCTATATAAAAGGCTTGGCGCCAGCTGATCAGCTGAGACCCCGCTGGTGCAGCCGGTGCAGCAACTTCGCGCTGTGGTGAGTAGTCAGCCTTACGGAGGGTGGGTACTTTTCCCCCCTTTACAGCGATCCATTTAATTTCTTTAGGTTGTACAAATAAAATGCCATACAACAAGTGACTGGGCCATTTATTTTAGGGGTTATCCGAATACATGGGGGGGAGGGGGGAATCATCGCCCACTATTGATCCATCGCCCACTATTGATCCATCTCATATTGGGGTGATAGGTTTGAGGTGACCACCTCCACCCACCGATACACAGGGAGGTTTTCTTACAAAGGTACTGGCCCTTCAGTGACTGGCCATACATGGCAGTTCGCCGCTCTCTCACCTCCCCCTGGCACTGAGCGAGTTAACAGACTCCGGGGGTATCTCTGTCCCCCTCTTCTTCTCTGGAGGTAGATCTCGGTTACAGATCACGGTTTTGCCCCCCTCTCCAGTGTTTATTTTGGAGGGAGAATTACTCATTCATCTTGCAAAGTCCAAATGGCAACCCTCCCCCACCCCCCCGCACACAGTGCAGCTGGCTGCTGTTAAATCTGTGTGCTGTGCTCCCCTGAATGTAGCTGGGTGTGGGCTGGATCTGCCTCTGGGTTAGGGGGGAACCCCGATCTCATGCACCTCCTCCCCCTCCCCGGCGTTGGAGGGAAGGCTGGTTGATTTGGGCGCTTTCTGTAAATTGGCGCGGAACTGCCTTTCTCCCACCAGCAAACCTCTGCCACGGACTGTGGGGGGACGGGGACCCCCCAAGTATATACTGTGAGGTTATCAGTGACCCCCTCTCCCCCCACAGCTGCGGGCTGTGCCCACCTCCCCTGTAGCTGGGGGTTGAATGCAGGGACTTGGCGGGAGTCTGTGCTGAGCTGTCCCTCAGCCCGGGCTGCACATCCCCCCCCCCCCATCTATATATACATTTATATATGTGAGGCACACATCCCCTACTATATATACACACATCCCCTACTATATATACATTTATATATGTGAGGCGCACATTCACCTAGATATACATTTATATATGTGAGGCGCACATTCACCTACTATATATACATTTATATATGTGAGGCGCACATTCACCTACAATATATACATTTATATATGTGAGGCGCACATTCACCTACTATATATACATTTATATATGTGAGGCGCACATTCACCTACTATATATACATTGATATATGTGAGGCGCACATTCACCTACTATATATACACATTGATATATGTGAGGCGCACATTCACCTACTATATATACACATTGATATATGTGAGGCGCACATTCACCTACTATATATACACATTGATATATGTGAGGCGTACATTCACATACTATATATACACATTGATATATGTGAGGCGCACATTCACCTACTATATATACACATTGATATATGTGAGGCGCACATTCACCTACTATATATACACATTGATATATGTGAGGCGCACATTCACCTACTATATATACACATTGATATATGTGAGGCGCACATTCACCTACTATATATACACATTGATATATGTGAGGCGCACATTCACCTACTATATATACATTGATATATGTGAGGCGCACCTTCACCTACTATATATACATTGATATATGTGAGGCGCACATTCACCTACTATATATACATTGATATATGTGAGGCGCACATTCACCTACTATATATACATTGATATATGTGAGGCGCACATTCACCTACTATATATACATATATATTTTGGGGGAGCACCCCCCCCCCACTCCCCCTACTATGTGGCCATTTATATCTGAGGCACACATCCCCCTGCTATAGGGACATTTATATCTGGGGGGCACACCCCCCCCCATACTATATGGCCATTTATATCTGGGAAACATATCCCCCCTGCTATAGGGACGTTTATATCTGGGGGGCACACATCCCCCTGCTATAGGGACATTTATATCTGGGGGGCACACATCCCCCTGCTATAGGGACATTTATATCTGGGGGGTACATCCCCCCCCATACTATATGGCCATTTATATCTGGGAAACATATCCCCCTGCTATAGGGACATTTATATCTGGGGGCACACATCCCCCTCCTAATAAATAAATATATATATATATATATATATATATATATATATATATACACACACACACACACACACACACACACACACACACACACACACACACACACACACACACACACACACACACACACACACACACACACACACACACACACACACACACACACACACCCCTCCTATTATATGGACATTTTATATTTGGGGGCACACATTCCCCTGCTATAGGGCCATTTATATTTGGGGGGCATACATCCCCCATCTCCTATATGGCCATTTATATTTGGGGGGCACACATCCCCCTGCTATAGGGCAATTTATATCTGTGTTTAGCAGTAAAATGTAGCATCACAGTTGTCAACTGGTAATGTATAGAAACAAACATTTAAGTTGAAATTGGTTTGCAACATAAATAAATGGCAATTGCTCAATATAAGCTCTCAAAAGCCGTTCTAATATAATGTAAGTTAGAGAAAATTAGCAATAAGAAGTCAACTACCAAGACACCAAAATATGTTCAGAAAGGTATATTAAATCCAATATAACATTGCAGGGGGATCACAGTCCAAGACTCAAATGATCCCAACAATAAAAGTGTGTGTGTGTGTGTGTCTACAAGCTACCCTCTATCAAGAGTCTGAAGTGGGAGGAAGAAATGGCGCTTTTTATTCTCTCGTGGTTTAATGCCATGTCTGTTAACTGAAGGCGGCTGCCATCTTGGTGTCAGGGCGTATGACTCTATCAAGAACGCTCGTGCCTGAAACAAACCGAGCTCAATGTCTGTGGAAACCAAAATGGTTCTAATAAATAGTGATGTGTATTGAATAATACAAACCCAAAAATACAATATGAATAGAACGGAGTGCTGTAAAAAACAGACGGCCATGTGAGTGACAGTGGCAGACACCCAAGTACAAGAATAACAATATATACAATGTGAACAAATGCCATCAAACTTTCACTATAGACAAGATGACACTATTGAAGTTAGAAATATCCATATTCGTACTTACGTTTTATTTAGTTAAGCATATTTACACATTCCAAAAACTAAATATAACAAAGTTAAAAAAAAAAAAAAACACAGATCTTCATCTTGACTGTATTGTTCTTTACGGATAAACGGTAATCGCCTCGTGGGTATAAAGATATGTATCTATATCATACAGCCAATAACAATATCGCATGTCTAGGACAGGTCTGCAACCCGGCTTTCCCCCGTTATCTCTAGCGAAATGCAAATGTAAACAATACAACATTAATACAAAAAAGATGCACAAAATAAAAAATGTTTACAGGACTAGTCTAAAGGGATATAATATAAGTCCCAACCCTCCCCCCCCCCCTCTATATGGACCATAATATCTGTGAGGTGCCCCCTCTGCCTGCTAGCAGTATATGAACCTTTATATCTGTGGGTCACTTCCTGGGGCTGTTATATCTGATTGGTTTTATTCATTCTCTGCCTGCTGCAGGAGGGGAGGTGTCCTGTTATAGGAGGGGAGGTGTCATGTTTTAGGAGGGGAGGAGTGTAAACTGGTGCTGCCTGTGTCCCGCAAATAACTGGATATGTTGTGTTTACTGAAGGAACAATGAAACCTGCTACATAATCTGTATATTTATAAAACGCCTTTATATGGATTTATATGGGCTCATGTATACTTTGCATCATTTATTTAGATCTCACAATGTGTTTGTGTATATACATATTTATTTATACTATTATGTTTAATTTCTAGGTAGAAATCCGCCAACTCCAGAAGAATGTCTAGAAGAAGGTAAGTGCATGCACATTTTTTATTTATTTGTTTTTTTTCTGGTGAAAAATTCACTTCTTTCTCATCTACCAATGAAACAGTAATCAGAGCTAATAGGGCCTCCCTACATTTCGCCCCATCTTCCTATTCTGAAGGGCTTATGCCTTAAATGCTAAATACATCTAAATACATAAATACATATACAGATGTGTTGTGAGCTGGGGACTGAACGCTAGCAATGCTGCTATTGTTTTTGCCCATTTTCCTGACTCCACTCTCCATAAATAGAGGACTAATGCACACTGGCAGCATAGGAAATGCTCTCTGGTTGAACAGGGTATTGGGATTTTGCAGTGTATATTGATGCCCCATGGTGTTACACACCAGAGGGCTATTGTTTGCAGGGTATGGGACATATACCTGGCATCTGAGTCAGCAGTGTGTTCGTGATCCAGGCTGGTCTTTCTTCGGATCTTGCTCTATTATACCAAAGTTACTGACATACTTGCTAATGGGAGCAGAAAACCAGGACTGTATCATTCTTTTCATAGATAGGTGAATTGTTTATGGGGTCACTCTGTGAATCAAGCTATGTGTCTTAAGGTCTATACAACAATATATAACAAGTGACAAAATTAAACAAAGACACCACTGGTGTAACACTTTTTAATATGCCCTGCAAATGAGCAAAAAGAGAGCGCACTAGACCCAACAAAGACATACAACATTAAAACACACCACAGATAACAAAAATACAAATAAAGAGGGGACCTATAGTGTAATATTATGTAAAAATAGATGTTTTGGTATCAAAAAAAAATCTCATTCATAAGCATCCTTGAAATATGGGCATGACTGTAGTAGCTGCATGATCACTGAATCACACGTCAGATCTTCTGGTTGGTTTGGGCATCGGACTCCGGTAGCTGCAATAATCTCCCAGTGGCGTCTCCACCCCACGGCTCGCGTCTGTAGACTTCGTTTCTTCCGGTATGCGTGCGCACTTTGTGTCTCACTCGTCGTGAGTTTCAGGCCTCAGCACCAACCACCCGCTATACGCAGCACCTCCGCAATCTCGCATGGGGGGTTAGTCTCCAGAAAAATGTCCAAAGCAAGTGAAGCCAGTCATCTCTCTGCCTCTACTTCCTTCTAAGGCCAGGTCCCCGCTGTCTGCCTCAGCGCCCGCTATGGCGGGCACTGCAGGGACAAGAACCGCCCCTCAATGGGGCCGGGCCCACTACAAGGGGTGGCCACCGCGATGCGCGGCCAGTTTTTTCCTGAATACAGGAAAATTGAGCTCTGCCCCTGCAGCTCACTGCAGACGGGGGATCAGAGCTGCATGTGCCGCCAGCCTTGCAGGCGCGCAGACAGCGGGGCCGTAGCCAAACGCGTTCCGCTAGCAAACCTTGCTTCATTAGGGAATTAAGCTGATGAAGCTATGTTTGCTAGCAAAACACGTTGGAAGGAAGGAGAGGCAGAGAGCTGGCTGGATTCACTTGCTTTGGACGTTTTTCTGGACACTAACCCACCTTGCAAGATTGCGGAGGTGCTGCGTATAGCAGGCGATTGGGGATGAGGCTTGGAACTCGCGACGAGTGAGACGCAAAGTGCGTACGCATACCCGAAAGGAACAGAGTCTACAGACGCGAGCCATGGAGTGGAGACGCCACTGGGAGATTACTGCAGCTACCGAGTCCGATGTCCAAACCAAGCAGAAGATCTGACGTGTGATTATGTTCATGCAACTACTACAGTCATGTCCATATTTCAAGGATGATTGTGAATTAGATGCTTTTTTGATACCAATACATCTATTTTTGCATATGACACTATTGGTCCCCTCCTTTCCTCCTCCCCCCCTCTTCTCCCTATTTTTTATTTGTATTTTATCTGTGGTGTTTTATGTTGTAAGTCTTTGTTGGGTCTCATTCGTTTCATGCAGGTAACCTAGGGTTAGTTGGCAAATGTGCACTGACCTGAACTGCTATAACTATTTTCTGCTCCTCTAGTGGCCGTTTACAAGCAAGACACCCAAAAGCTGACGCTGAAAATGATTGCCAGTCTGCCGCTGCACCAAGGAAACGGAGAGCAGAGGTGTGCTGATAAAAGCTGTAGCTGTATATATGTAAAATGTTATGTGATTCATTTAGGTATGGCCAAAAGTTTAGAAGTGCTTAGCCGGGAGTCCTCCTCCTTGCCATAGTCTTATCACTTTGTGCTTTATCATTAAATCACCAAGTGCAATCACTGCGGGATTTGTGCTTTAGAGAGCCACACCTATAAATCCATGCACATGTCTGCATTTCCAAACACATTTGGGGGTCTACCTACATATTGCACCTTTTTAACCTTTTCAGTTCTACAGGGACTTGCTTTGCGAGTCCTTCTGGTGCTTGAGGGGCTAATATTGGTTTGACATTGCCATCTCCAACCATGCAAACCTGATTTTAGACACAGGAATACGAGTGTGTATATCCGATTTGAGCCTAGGGCTCCCTCGACCTGGATCTGCCCCCCCTCCCCCGCCTAGTACAAACACTGAACTCTTCCTATGAAATGGATCTCTTATTAACACAGCCATGTTCATTTCAGGATCTAAAGACACATGAACAGCACCAGAGGACAAAAAGACACCAGTATGAGATCCAGGTAACTTCCTTTTTTTTAGAAGAAAATCTGGGTCTGAAACGTGGCTTTCTTGCCTCCTTTTTTGTGGTGGTAATGGGTTGGATCGCCTTTTTCCCCCCCTTTCTGATATTGCAGCAGTTTATAGAAGGAATGGGGGTTAACCTGATGTGCACGAGTCGCATTCCTATAAGTAGTTCATCCCATTCTGCGCTGCGGACCCTAGCTCATTTCTTTTGGAATTAGTTTTTTTTCCCCCCCTGAATTGGGGATCATCCTGACCTCACAGGACCCCCCACTCCCCATAGCAAAGTATTTGTAATTTGTTGACACCAATAGAAAGCTGCAACATAATCTGGTGGTATTCCGGTATTATTGGCTGCCAGTGTGAGGCTGGACGCTGGCAGCCATTTTGTGTCCACTGAGCAAGTGTTCTTTTCCTGGTAGTTTAAAACTACAAATATCTCCGAATTGGTGATCGGGGGGGGGGGGGGGGTGGAGGGGGTTTCTTTTTTGGACTCCCAGGGCACACCCTGGATCTGGTAACATAAGAAAAAAGGTGTAGCCCAGACTGCTTTTAAGGGGTCATTTGTGTCTGTGTTCAGTGGTAATCTACAATCCCTGAATGCTCACTATTTGGTGTGCTCTATCCTTTCTCTGCCACAGGGGCCTGTGACGTTTTGCTCTGCAATGCATTGCTTGTACCTCTGGCAGAGGATGTGAACCATTTGCTGCTGAAGCGGCCATAGTCCGCATGCCAATCACTGTTAGGGTAGCCATGTAGCTAAGGAATTGAGTTTCAAATGGGGCATCTCCCTGTCACTTTAGTTCCCAGAGGGTACAAAGCAGTAGACTAAACTATTGTGGTCAGCACAATAACAAATGATGCTTTGACATATATAATTTTTTACACGTGTGATAATAAGCCAGTATTTTTTGGGTGCTTGGCCCCTTCTATGCTATGGCATCTTGACTGGCTGTAGACATGTTGGAACCGCTAGTGTACATTACTCACACATGCCAACTTTGTTATGAACAGAGCTGCTGGTCACAGATCATACCCGGCGGGATCAGTCCCTGTGTTCTTATTGAAACCCCCCAAAAAGAAATGGGAATCGCATCCGATATGTCAAAGTTCACACAATACAGGTTCAAGAATCTCTTCATTAGTCCATCTCCTCTGCCGGATCTAAGGTGAGAGGTTCAACTTCATCCTGCTGATTTTGGTGCCGCTACTTGTCAGGCTCTAAGGGCCTTATGCGATATTGGCTAATGTGGCCGTTTTTGGCCGAAAATCCCCTTTGAAGTCTACGGGGATATTCGGTTGTAAATTGGCGGACAGGCTATTTCATCAGGTATAGATTTACCCCCCTGGGGCTCGGATTTATTTAAGAGTGCTGTGCTTCAGCTCACTCCAATCCCGTTTAAGTGAATAAGATGTGAGGAGTGTGGTCACCGTTTAGTGAATCGGCGCCTGAATGCTGCTTACTGCCCGGTATGGGAATGTGGACTTTATCTTGTCTGGGAGTTTGGTCTCTGAACTTATTTTCCGCATAAAAAAAACACACATCTATAGTTTGTCAATAGAAATATCGCAGCGTAACAGTGCATAGTGTTAATACAGGCCAACGGGTAACAGGGATTGGGGTCACCGGAAGTGTAGGCAAAGTCGATTCATAAAGAAAAAGAGTAGATCAATAAGCACATCCTCTTCTTAATGACCACATTGCATGCACCCTATGGCAGGTAACATGCTGGGCTTCATGTTCTCGCTCACCAACAAGGTAGTTGTGTCAGCCTTTTACTACACACAGAGTGGGGAAGAAAATATATCCTTATTTTATTCAATAGATGTGAATTCTAGGTTGTAAATATGTACCGTCCGTGTTCTGGTCAGTCCATGTACTATCCGAGTTCAGCCACGGTTACCTCATATTCGAGATGGGTCTATTGTTCACCGTTTGTGGGACTTTGGAAGACCATGTGGAAAGAGTACAGACTCTAGACCAGGGGTGGCCAACTCCAGTCCTCACGGGCCACCAACTGGTCAGCTTTTAACGATATCCCTGCTTCAGCACAGGTGGCTGTCTGAATCACTTAGCCACTGATCGAGCCACCTGTGCTGAAGCAGAGATCTCTAACACCTGTTGGTAGCCCCTGTGAACTGCAGTTGGCCACCCCTGCTCTAGACTCATATATATACTGTTAAACCAACATGGTTAACTAATTCAAGGTCATCATGCTTCATTTGAAGCTTTACTTGAGCTTCCGGTAATTGGATAGCTCTTATTGCAAAATGTTCTTTCTTGTGGTCAATGTAACTAATGTCTTGTTTCTAACAGCTGGGGCAATTCAAAAGATGTATGGCTGAAAATGTTGAACAAAGAGACGAGATATGTCCATGACAAATCTTACCTGCCACTACACCCTAGACTGAAACCAGACATGCGGTCGATTCTGTTGGACTGGCTCATAGAGGTGCGTCTCCTCTTCCTGTTCTGCTTCATATAATCTATGGACTTTACCCTTCCAATTAAAGCCACTGTAACACTTTTACTTATCAAGCAAACTTTGCCAACATGTCCCATCATGTGAGGCATCCTAGTAAAATAGAGGCCCATCCTTGTAAGTGGCAGCTTTGGTCCTAACAATGGGAGCCCCTGGGTGCTGGAGATGGGAGCCCCTGGGTGCTGGAGATACTTGGGGAAGAAGAGGTTTGCACAAGCCCATCCGGATTGGGTAATTTGGCTAAATTCTTCTGGTTGCAAATGCAGACTTGCACTGATGGGTCATTCCTTACTTAACACAGGAAAGTTGATGATCTGAATCGGCATAGTATTTGGGACATGGTATGAGAGTAGTGGAACGGGGAGCACCACACAACACCTACTATTGATGTTCTCATTGTTCCACATTATCAACTGGTCTGACAGTGCTACAAGAACCTATTTCACACATCGCACATCTCTAGTGTCTCCTAGCATCCTAGTCATATTGATGAGTGGAGTTTGGGGCAATGGTTTTATGTAAAATGCCTGGGTGATTGAAGCAGCAATACAGGTTTCATTTGTGGTTGTGTTTTTTTTATTTTTTATAATACAGGATTGAAGCAGGGGGTCTCCAGAGCTGAACTGTGTTAATTTCAGCTCCACGGACCCTCTGCTCCCGGAGATACTTACCTCCGTGTAGCAGGGGAGCGCAAACTTTTTCTCTGCGCCCCCCCTGCCGGCGGTCACCTCACCCCCACTTACATCGGCTCCGGCGTCATGACGTCACATGACCATTTGACGTCGCGTTGCCATGGTGACGCGTGTGGAGCCAAGGTAATTAAAGGTTTACAGAGGCCCTGCAGCTCCCCCGGCACTTAATTTAAGTGCCTTCGGGAAGCGCGCAGGGCCTCTGTAAACTGCGCCCCCCCCTTCCCCGCAGGCAGTCTCGTGCCCCCCAGTTTGCGCACCGCTGCTGTATAGGGTGCCGGTATCTATGCAGCCAGGGAACTGTGTGCCTAATGATATGACATGGTTTAAATGTCCTGCGTCCTGTGACGTCATCTGTTGTGGCTTCCTATTGGCTCACGTGACCGGAACCTTTAAACTCCACCGAGATACCGGCACCCCCTATGGAGGTTTGTATCTCTGGAATCAGGGTGTCTCCAGAGCTGAAATGAACACAGTTCAGCTCTGGAGACCCCTTACTTCAGTCCTGTGACAATAATAATAATAAAAAATAAATCTTAAAATTAAATCTTTATTGCTACTGTAAAACCGTGGTGGTTTTTTTATTTTAATTTTTTACTTGGGTTTAAGATGACTTAACTTGCCTCCCCCCCCCTCAGGTATCTGAGGTCTACTCTCTTCACAGGGAGACCTTCTACCTCGCTCAAGACTTCTTTGACAGATTTATGTCCACACAAGACGACATCAACAAAAACATGCTTCAGCTCATAGGCGTCACAGCCTTGTTCATTGCTTCCAAACTGGAGGTAAGATTGCAATGGTATATGTTAGGACTGTATCTTGTTACATAAGAGCAGAGGTTTCCAGCCTGGGTTACTAGGTTACTTTTCAAGACGCCATAAAAGTGTGTGTCTGTGTGTTCCTAGACAGATTTGCTTCCAGGCTGTGCACGTACACACACACACACACACACACACACACACACACGTTTACCCCTTAGGATTGCACTTATTTCAAACCTAAAATGTTATTAGATCTTAATTGAAGTTCTAATAATAGATAAAGATAACCTGATCAAACAAATGACACAAAAAACATGATACTTTTTCAACGTTTATTTATCCACAAATGATTCCGCATTTAATATCCATGTGTGAACCTTTTTAGACTCAGTACCTGCTGGCGCCCCCTTAAGCAGCAATGACTTAAATTAAGCGTCTCCTGTAACTGCTTGTCAGTCTCTCGCATCGGTTTTGAGGAATTTTGGCCCATTTCTCCTTACAACGCAGATATTTGAGGGCTTCTTTGCATGGGCAGCTGAAGGTCCAGCCACAACATTTCGATGAGGTTTAGGTCCGGACGTTGACTAGGCCATTCTAAAAGGCAGCATTTCTTCTGCAGCCATTCTTTGGTAGATTTAGGATCATTATCTTCCCGCATGAACCACTTTCGCTTCAGCTCACGGACAGATGGCCTGACATTCTTCTCTAGAATCTTCTGATACAATGCAGAATTCATGGTTGTGTTAATGATGGCAAGCCGCCCAGGTCCTGGGGCAGCAAAGCAGCCAAACTATTACACTGCCACCACCATGCTTGACAGTTGGGATGAGGTTATTCTGTTTGAACGCAGTGTTTGGTTTTTCGCTGAACATAATGTCTCATTAACTCTACTGTCCAGAGAACATTGTTCCAGAAGCCTTCTGGATCATCTATGTGCTCTTGGGCGCACTTTAGATGGGCAACAAAGTTCTTTTTAGAGAGCTGTGGTTTCCTCCTGGCTATCCTTGTTCATGATTCAACTATCAGAAAAAGACTGAACACTCACATTAGCCAAGGCGAGAGAAGCCGTCAGATCCTTGGATGTTAAAGATGTAAAACTATACCCCTCCCCCTCAGAGGATCGAGCCACCTGTGTTGAAGCAGGGACTGATTGAGCCACCTGTGCTGAAGCAAGGATATCCTGAAAACCTGACCTGTTGGGGGGGGGGTGGGGGCTCAATCAGCCCCCCTCCCCCCCCGCTTCACTACATGTGCACATGTTTTTCTATTTCTAGAGTTGGGATCATCGCATTTGAATGCCCGTGAAACTGGAAACACTAACATTTTGGTTCTGATTTTTGCAGGAAATCTACCCACCTAAACTTCAGGAATTTGCCTATGTCACAGACGGTGCCTGTAGTGAGGAAGACATTCTTAAAATGGAGCTCATCGTACTAAAGGTGTGTGATTTGATATGAACACTTTTTTTCCCCCCCTCCACGTGGTATGGAGAGCCGTGTGCAGCGTCCTGTGGGGCCTAGTGATAGAATACACAACCTGCCCTTCCCTGCTTGGTTTGTGTTTTGTATCTGGTTAGGGTAGTATTTGTGCAGCCTGCTGGGTGAGTGTAGTGGAGCGATGATGATGATGATGATGATGATGATGTAGAGTAAGAACTCCATTTTACCTACTTGCAAATGAATAGATCTGTATAATAGGTGTGCCCCTATTGCTCGATACTGATTTTGTTGTGGGAGAAGGCCCAATTCATGTGTTTTTTTTTTTTTTTTTTTTAAATCTTTGGTTTCTAGGCTTTAAATTGGGAGCTGGGTCCTGTAACGGTGATCTCGTGGCTAAATCTTTATCTCCAAGTCACTCACCTTCAAGAATCCCCCAAACTTCTCCTGCCTCAGTATTCACAGGAACAGTTCATCCAGATAGCCCAGGTAAGGCTGGCCATGGATCTGCCAGACGTCGGTGCTTCAGCTGCTCCCCTTTCAAGCTGTCCATTTTCTTTGCAGGGTGTTGTTGCCCTATAATGCAGCGTTTCAATAGCATGTTATGGAATAGGGCACAGAACTAGGGAATATTGACACAAGTGACCCGTTCAGGCTGTAAATATTTCCTGTAGATGTGCTTTTAGTTAAGAGAAACAAAGGGTAGACATGTGGCAGTAATATGCATAAATGTGGGGTCCATTAAAGGAACAATCCAAGCCCCCCCCCCCCCCCCCCTTATTTTGTTTAAATACAGGGTTGAAGCAGAGTGACTCCAGGGCTGAACCCCATTCATTTCACCTCCGGGAGCCCACTGCTGCTGGAGATACTTGCCTCCGAAGGGGGTGCCGGCTTATCTGCACTTTCCAGCTTCCTCCTCACGAGCCAATAGGAAGCTGCACCTGATGACGTCACAGCTTCCTATTGGCCCGGGAGCTTTAAAAAGCGGCCATAATGTGAAGCCTGGAGTGGCTACCGGCACCCACTACGGAGGTAAGTACCTGCGGAAGCTGGGGGTCCCCGGAGCTGAAATGAATGTGGTTCAGATCCCGGAGACCCCCTGCCTCAATCATGTATTGAGAAAATGTAGGAGGAGGAGGGGGGTTGGGGAGTTTGGGGAATTGCTTCTTCAAAAACCAGGGCATTTTTATTTTGGAAGCAAACTAACTACTGTACTAGCCAACTTAGTACGTGATCAGTATAGCCAGTTGTGTTAAGGGCTGCACGGGTACTGTACTTGGCTGAAGGGAAAGAAACTAGGAGTTTGAATAGGTAATACTTCAAGAGTATCTGGAACTAAACTTTATAGGCAGCTGTACGTGACCATGTTTCCACCTGACATGTTGGCTTCTATATTCAGTAAGCGGAAAAAGGGCGCCTCGTTTGAAGTGTGTAGACATACAGCTCTATGCCTGTTTATGATTCTTTCTTGTAAACGTTCATTAACGCTGCTTCCTTCTCCCTGCCACAGCTTGTAGATGTATGCATTCTACACATGAACGCGTTGAAATTTCCATACAGGATTTTGGCTGCTGCTGCACTGTACCACTATACGTCACTTGAAGTAGTTACTAGAGCTACAGGTAAGAATGTTTGGTTAGAACCCACTCGCCCTTGTGGCTTAGTACTTTCTGCAACAACAAAAAGGTGTCATTCTGAAAGGGGAATGTCTGAGTAGATCTTCTGATGTTTGAACTGACCATTGCAATAATGGTCACAAAGTAAATTTATTAACAGTGTGACTGTCCTGTAAGTAATATTACTTGCCTTTTTTTTTTTTTTTTTGTGTGTGTGTGTCTACCCTTTAAGTTGTGCTATTTGTTTACTTCCATTGTTAATGCATGAAGAGACTGCCCAAGAGCCACAGATTTGTTTCTGAGATTGTACAAGTTATTGCAGTATTTTTTTGTTGTTTAAGGAACCCTATAATTATATTGTGAAATTCTGAGGAACCCCAACCCCCTCTAATAGCGAGTCTGAGATTGGATGCATTGTAAGGGACCCCAACCCTCTCTAATGGCGAGTCTGAGATTGGATGCATTGTAAGGGACCCCAACCCTCTCTAATGGCGAGTCTGAGATTGGATGCATTGTAAGGAACCCCAACCCTCTCTAATGGCACGTATGAGATCAGATGCATTGTCAGGACCCCAACTCTCTCTAATGGCACGTATGAGATCAGATGCATTGTAAATTCTTCTGTATTTGGTACAATTTTCAAATGACCTGAACATTGCAGGGAACCCTTTTTGTGATGCCCGGGGAACCCAAGGATTCCTAGGAACCCCTATTGAAAAACAGAGTTGCTTAATGTCGGAATGGGACATTTGGCTGCGACCAAGACGCTGCTCCGCTGTCAGGACACTTCGCCACGGGACGCAATGTCCGGTCTGCCGTGCACCCGCCAAGCCAGGTCTGCCGCTCTGATAACTGCACGTTTAAATGTCCCGCGCGGGACTGCTACAGTGCCCAGGCCGCTCCGACGAGTCGTCTTTAAACGTCCCTGGACATTTAAAGACGACGCGTGTAAGCGGCCTGGGCACTGTAGCAGTCCCGCGCGGGACATTTAAACGTGCAGTTATCAGAGCGGCAGACCACGGCCGACCGGACATTGCGGCGATGTGTCCTGCGACGTTTTGGCTGCAGCCAAATGTTCTAGACCGACTTAATGTCGCCTCTATTTGCTTGTGCCAATTGTAATCCCCTTGTTGATGAAGTACGTGGACTACTCTGAATAAAACTCCTGAACCTGGTTTAAATTGATACCAGACACGAGAAGGGCTGAATATTTTGTGTTCCCTAGACCTACTAAGGCTAGTTGCCCTAGCACTAGGATTTCTTGCCACAAAATGTGGGTTTATAAGAGTGACCCTTGCCCAGCCACGTGGTCACCGGACACACTTTCAGTTGCTCGTTTTGCGTAGTTGTACCTGGTTTTTGTCTACTCCGATCACCGGTCCTTGTGGCAGCGAAATTTGTAGTAGTGAATTTGGAAAAGGGTGATTGCGTCTAATGAAGATTTTGTCCTTGTTCCTCTTAGGGTTGGACTGGGAGAGTGTCTCTGCCTGTGTTTACTGGATGATCCCTTTTGTGAAAGCAGCAAAGACGGAGAACCCTTCAAAACTGAAAGACTTTAAGAAGGTTCCAGTGGAAGATCGGCATAATATCCAAACTCACACAAACTACCTCGATATGCTGGTATGTTTCTTAAAAGCAAGGCACAGAAAAGGTCGCAATAGAAAACACAGGGACAAAAGCACCTTTCCATAAACAATAGCACTATAAATTAATTGCTGCGTTGGAAATGGTTATGAATTATAACAAGGCCTCGACAAATTGTGTAAAAAAATAAATACATTTAAAAAAAAGTCCCCAATCTCCCCCCCCCCCCCCCTCACTTGACCCGCTTGCGAGTCTTACGTGCGGTGGGGTGCAGCGGTGACTCCCGCCGTTCTCCTGCTTCTACTTCAAGTGTCTCCCCCTGCAGCTCCAGTGAAAATGGCTGCGCGGCGTCAGACGACACATTGTGACGTCACGCGGTGTCATGGCAAAGTGTCCCTTTGTCATGGCAACACGTCATTTGACGCCGCACAACCATTTTCATAGGAGCTGCAGGGGAGACACTTGAAGTTGCAGGAGACGGCGCACCACGCCGCCGCAGTTAACACTCAACAGCTGGCAAAATGCACTCGTCCCGGGCGAGGGGGCAAGTGCATCTGAGTTGTTATATGATTTATAACCATTTTTTATATTTACTGGTTGGCTGTGGCACCGGCCACTTTCATGGAGTAGATGTTCCCATTTAAAGCTCCTTTTTATTCACCAGCTTTTTATTGGCATTGTGATGTTACTGAATGCGGTGGCCTAGCACAGGGGTGCGCGCCCCCCATCAGAGGGGGGCGCGCAAGATTATTTAAGGGGGGCGCGGCGGTTGCAGAGGCCCTGCGTTCTTCTCCCAAGGCATTTTAAATGAATGCCGGGGGATCGCGTGAGGCCTCTCCAACTTCACTTACCTCGTCTTCGGCAACGCGGCGTCAAATGATGCCGCAGGGTGATGTCCTGGCGCTATGGCAACGTGACGTCACGTGACCCCGCGGCGTTGTTAAGGTAAGGGAGGAGGGGGCGCAGTAGGGAAAGATTACGCACCCCTGGCCTAGCAAGTATAGAGACAAACAGCAGCACATCTTCAGTGCATTAAAACTGTGTTTTAGTGTATTTACATACTTTTGCCAAATCGTACTAAAAAGTCACATGGTACCGATACCCCAATATTGCTGAAAAAATACTAACTATACAGATTTTTACAGTAAAATCGCTGATTTTGTATAAGCAAAACAAAAAAAAACCTTTGTTAGAGAACTTCACCATCACTCCCTTGTGTCAATACTGTGACCTATCCTACAAGTTATTGTAGAATTAAAGCAAAGGTTGCAGATAAATGCCATTTCTTTTTTTAAAAGTCTAAAATATGAGCTGGTTGGCCCTGTTGCATTGGTCTGTCACTAGTTATAAATGCATAACAATGTTTAAACCTCCAGTGTCGTCCTGATTACCTGAAACGTCTTTTTTTTTGTGTTTTTGGCAGGACGAGGTAAATGCACAATCATCCGCCTCTGTTCTGGTTGAGGGACAGTCTCCTGTATCTATTGGAGGGATCCTAACACCTCCGAAGAGTACAGAAAAGATGCCTCTCTCTACGCATTAGAGAACTGTTTGGAAAGATGGTTTATTTTTTTTCTTTTTAAATATATAAACCTTTTGCGCATTGTTCATTGGGCCATGTGAAGTTTTAGCAGTGTTACGGAAAAGGACAACCCTTTCTTTGCTGAAATCCCCCCCATCGGATCTGCCAGCCAGCCTGTTTTTGAATGTTCCTGCAAGAAATCTTTACAGCTATTGCTGGCCAAGCGAGTTGTTTATAGTTTAGTAACTTATTTAAAATAAATAAATTCTTGCTGCAGGAACCTGTAATTGTGCTGTTGTATTGGCATCTTGCAATGACCTGATCTAAGGTTACTACCCTTTTATTTAATTTTTTTAAATTTCAAGTGAAATGAATTGATGGTTTTGCCTACGCTCGTCATATCACTGCTCTGCAGAACAGTTGTTGGTCTATTCAGTATTATGCTATGTAATGGCAGAAAGTTACCGTTCCTAATGTAACAGCACCTGCGTTCTTTATATACCAACTGTGCAGATATTTTAAAGAAGGCTCCATTATATGCAGGTGTAAAACGTTTATATACCAGTGGTTAACAAAACACAGGATTTAAACGGGCTCATTTCAGCTCCGGAGACCCCGATTCCGGAGATACTTACCTCTGTAGTGGGCTAGCGGGGATCACTATATGGCTGCATTTCAAAGCGGGCATGTCCTTCAGGCCAATAGGAAGCCGTGACATCATCCGGTGCAGCTTCCTATTGGCCCGTGTAATGTGGGCGCTTTAAAAAGCAGAGCGATACCGGCACCCCCTTTGGAGGAGTCTCTAGAAGCATAGGGTTCCCACAGCTGAAATGAATTGGGTTTAGCTCCAGAGAACCCTCTGCTTCAATCCTATGTTAAAATAAACAAGAAAAAACCCGCCTGCTTAGATTGCTCCTTTTTAAACTACATCTTTCCCCTACTATTGTGATCCCAAATGGTTTGGCACTGGAAATGTTGGGGCACAACAGGTCTTACTGAGGAGTATGGGTAGGACATTGTCTGGGAGAGGTTGTATTCATGTACAGGCACCTTCTATGGTGTTGGCGTTGATGAGCCAACTTGTTAATGTACGGAGGGACTTTCCTAGACGTGCTTTACTGAGGCAGTGTGGAGACACTATGGGGAGATTCACAATGTGCTGGTGTGGGGTATCGCACTGATCACAGACTAACTGCTGTTCGTCAGTTGTAGTGGATGTGGAATGATACTGCATTGGCACTTAATGAATCTCTCCATATGTATCCAACCACAGAACACCTACAGTACCAGAGAGAATTGTGCCAAGCTCGTGATAATGATCACACCAGGGTTGGTTTGAGGTGACCAATTTACCATTTTCTTCATAGAAGAATAGATATGTTCAACATGCTCCTTAGTAAAGCGCCCGGTTAATGCAAACTGGCGTGCACCTAAAACCCAGCTATACTAAGTAGGGATGGAGCACCACAAATACTGAAGTTTTATTCCTGATCCAATGCTCTGTTTAGGGTTAAACAATAAAATGTAATACTACCTTTTTGATGTAATGAAGACCAAGTTTTCTGAAAGGTCGATAACATAATAGATTTTTTTTTTTACATTCATCCAGACGTTTAAAGACTGCGCAAGAAATGTACTGGTTTGCTCTGCTTGCTCGTTTTTAATAATCAGTACTGATGTAGCCTGTACTTTCGTAACAGATATATACAGCAATGGAGGTTGCACTGTAACTGCTCAACCAAAAAACAAAGTGAGCGATTGGTTATTTTCCCTTGCTAAAAAGTATAATTGCCTACAATTAACAAACCACTTGTATTGTATTTCAGATTTTCGATGCATGTTAGAATTGGTAGTTGAATTAAAGGTTTAAAGTGCTGGGATTTTCAGGGCCTTAAGCTGCGACTTCCCACATTCAGCCCCCGAGAGCAACACACCGGGCTAGGCTGTACACAACAGTACACAACCCTTATTACATACTCGAGGGGGCAGCCACACATTGTAGCCTACCCTGACAGTGTAGGGGTTAATGAACCTACCTCCTAATGCTTCCGAAGACAACTATGTTCCGTTGTCACCTGGAAAATCTGCCTCGTTGGTTTCTCTTGAGGAATAGATTTGGGGAACCCTGTGTTAAGTGATGGGCAGGTGACTCCCTTACTGTGAAGTTCATACCGTATTCCTGTTGCTGCCCTGTTTAGCTTTTCAGATTTGATGCTGCTAAGTATCTGTTTTCAACAGAGGACTCCTCCTTTTTAACTGTGACAAGCTATTATGGGGTTTTATACTGGTATGTACTGTTTGCAAATCCAAAATACATTCCACTTAATTTGCATCAAGGAAGTTGGTAAATTGATCTGTAACTGCAAATATCTAAACTAATATTCAATTGTAAATTGTAGACCTTATTTGTGAAATTCTGTGTACATTTGTAAAGAAGTTCTGTAAATATATTTTTTCACCTCTTACAAGGTTATATTGTCTATAAAATAAAAATGTAAATATGTATTAAAGAAATTGTTCACTTTTTTTTTTTTATTTGTAATTAGGTGGTAAGAGAAATACAAAAATATATACATTCTGTGCCACAGTACTACATTTAAAAGTAAAGTTTAGCCATTGCTTGAAGAAACTTCTTCTTCCGCCTTTGTGCAGCAAGTTGTAATACATCTTCTGGGTTACTGGCATTCAGTTCTGTTTGGCCAATGGCTTTGATCTAAATAGGAGAGGGCAGAAATAAAGAAAACTTGACTCAGGCCCAACTCTGGAAAGATGGAAAAATAACTGTGCACCAACTATGAAACAATTAAATATCCCCCCAAAAATAAGTGAAATAATAATACAAGTGTAATCTCCTACTGTCCCTGCAGCTGAGGTCCACCCTCACCCCCAGAGAAAATACAAAGTCCAGAAAAAATAAGCCTAAAGCATAAAGACAGCCAGGACAAAATAGTGTAAATCTGTAAGCCACTCAATTGTATGAACTCACAGGAAAGAGTCTTGATCAGGCATGTAACTGAAAACCCAACGGATCAGATGAACAGGCAGCTGGGCATTCTCTGTCTTTCATATGGTTAGAACTTGGTATGTGAAGAAAACTTGCAGAAATCAAACAGCATAATTTTGTTTTTAATAAACAATAGAAATTGCACAGTGCATTTATTTTATTCAACAATTTGAGTGCAGATTTGATTGAGTACACTCGACTCAGTAAAATGACGGAGGTTCGCGCTTCCGGCCACGACGCCCGTGGCCATCATTACTAAACACTTCTGTGTCACCTGATAGGTCTCATCTTGCGATGGATCAGCTGGGCTCCAGCATTCTTACTCACCCTACGTCTTTCGCTCATGCGTCCGGTGTTAAGTTGCCACACTATCCCTTATATACGCACCATCCTCAATGAAACATTAAAGTGACAGTCAGCATCTTTTCATTTATACCTCTGATGAAGCCTGAGCGAAATGCATAGGGTCAGTAAGAATGCAAGCGCCCAGCTGATCATCGCTCAATATCCGTTCTCATGTTGCGATCAGGTGACACAAGTGTTTGGTACTGAAGACCACGGACGTTGAGGCAGGAAGAGCGGACCTCTGTCGTTTTACTGAGTCTGGTGTACTGAAATCTGCGCTTTTTTATTCAATATGTGCACTGTGCATTTCTATTAAAACAAAAATTCCGCCGTTTGCTTTCTGCAAATTCTCTTCACATACCGAGATCTGCAAAGGGGAGAGATGCCCAGAAGCCTATTTGTCTGATTTGTTGGATATTCAGTTACATGCCTGATCAAGAAACTTTCCTGTGAGCTCATACAATTTAGTGGGGAATACTCCTATACCATACAGATTACATTATGTTGTGTTTTTTTGGCCTGTCTTTGCACTTTAGGTCTATTTTTTCCCCTTAATTCCCAAGTATAATGATAAATGTTTTGGTGCTGGTGAGCCCAGACTTTGCTCAAGATAATCATAAGTTACACTGTGAACCCAATCAATGAGCATTGGCTATAGGACAAGTAAGATTACACAAAGCGCTACATACATGGTTACTTAAGCAAGGGGGAAGGACCTGAAAGCCAGGGGAGGTCCCCACACCTTAGACAGGAAGATGCACCTAACTTCCTCAATCATCCTAAGCCAGCCTGGCCCCCAAAGCTGCGGCGTGAACCCACCCATACCAGCTTGTGCTTGAATGTATTTAACCCCTTGCCTGCCAGTAAAACTTCAGATTAGCTACACATTCCTAGTATTTGTTCCGAAAACAGCGTGATTAAACATTTGTTCGTGATTTCCAAGAGTAAAATAACATGATCACTAAAAAGGTGCAATCTGTACAAGAACAATGAGGAAACTAAATATTCAGCACTTGTGGGATACACCACGATTTAACATCCCACTTTCCAAGTAATACCCTCACATTTACTTGCACGAGAGCAAGCAATTTATATTGAATATATTTGAATGGAGCTTGGCTAAATATCAAATATCACCACTTGCTCAGGAATACTCAACCATACAGCTTGGATTTACATTGCACGTGATACCTGCAACACTTCCTTCATCTCAATGTCAAGAAGGCTCTTGGTAGCTTTCATTGTGACACATTGGGGAAAGGATTGTAACGATGGCATGACAGGTTGGTTTGAGGGTTACAAAGGCACTCTGCTTCCTTTACTTTATAATATAGAGTTACATACGTAGATGTTGGAGAAAAACCAAAACATGCCCATCAAGTACAACCTATGTTACATTTAGTCTACCTGTCACTGTCCTATATGTATTGCTAGCCAATATTAATGACAGATGGCAAAAGGTGGAGCCGTTGAGTACTTTTGGCAGACAGAATCAGCTCTGGCATTTAAAGCAGCGTTTCCCTCTTCCCCCAACTCCACTAGATCCCTCCCAGCGTCCATGGTACGGACTACCACACCATTTTCAGTACTGGGGACCACCTTCTGGTTCCCAAGCTACTTACCTGCTTCACACGGGATAATCGGAAGCTGCGACAGGTGATGGTGCGGCTTCCTCTTGGCCTAAGTGAAGCAGGATATTTCAAACTACCATTTTGCTTCTCCTGGAGGGGACTAAAATATGCTTTTACCTGTAAAGAATCTCCGGTCCCCAGAGCAGAAAATAGCATCTTTCAGTGCCGGGGACCCCCTGCTTCCAATCTCAGTAACAACACAAAGGGAAACGGCTGCTTTAAAATGGAGTCGAACCATTTGTTGTATGATAGCTACGCACTTTTGACCACAGGTGTAGCACACGGCTGTTACACCAGCTGATTGCAACAGAACGTTATCTGGCTGTCGTGTTACTCACCGCTATTTGCCTTTTATCCATTTCTCCCCTTTTATGGTGTAAATCTGGAAAACTGGTTAAAGAAATCAGTAAGTGTATAGGTGTAACTGTTATCCGGACACAGCTAAACAAATATAGAAATGCTTGCTTGGACATCAACTAAAACCACAATAATATGATACCAAAAGTGGCCAATATGACAATGAATTTGGTGTATGAGACATCTTGACAGGTTTCCGACAATCTTATGCATGTATATTTTTATTCATAGATCTTTGCAACAATATACACCGCGTTTTACAAAAATCACAATACAGGGAAATGTAATACAGTAAGTGCAACAGTAGGAAATCCCTGCCCCGGAGGGCTTACAATATAAATGAGAAGGACAACTGCACATCTCTGTCACAGAAAAGAGTACAAGGACGTCATGCAACATATGAGCAGCCATTCAAGTAAAATACCTTTCTCTTTAAACATGGAGGAACAGCATGCGTTTATGATACTCAACCTATATATCTGGGTTATCGGGGACCTTACATCCCAGAAGAAGCTATCTGTGTTCTAGTGAAATGCGTCGGAGGAAAGGGGAAGGACACGTCCTTTGCTCGCATGCACTGTGTGAGTGTATTTTAATCATTATTTTATCCATTAAAAGGCCAAACTTATTTCACTATGGCGGCATTTGTTTGCACTTTCTTCTAGGTATTCTTTAGATCTGGGTAACCTACATTCATAATTGAAATAGCTTTTTAGTCACGCATTGCTGAACAGTAGTACAATAACTTAAATGGATAGAAAAATGTAATTCTTGAATTTGAGATGAAGAAAACAAAGGGGATTGGATATTCCATTAAAAAAGAAGGCATCAAATTAGGACAAAAAAAAAGAAGGAAGGAACTACAGGAGTCATTCGAGTTATACTAACTTGCCTAATTAAAGCGTTATCTGCCACTGCTACCATAACTCACGATAGGTAGAAGAGACTAAGGGGGTCATTCTACATAGTCAAAAGTGGCCGAAAATCCATGTGGGACTTTAATGGGGATTTCCTCCAAGAAACAGCCCCAGTGGCCGCTACGGATATTAGAATAAATCCCCCAACAGGTTGATTCAATAAAGGTTAGTAAATGAAAAATAAACACCATTATCGGTATTTAACTCCAGTTTTATTTATCGTCTTCTTCACCATCACGTGTTAGAAGTGATGAGGGACTTTTTACTGCGGAAATATGTCAGCTTTATTTTTAACGGCAATGCATGGAAATGAGGAAGTTATTTATATTAAACACTAGCTGATATACCCGGCATTGCCGGGATGTAAATCCGTAATAGGTAGTATTAGTTATAAATAGGGGAACAATAGGTTGACTATTTGGTGGAAAGGTTGTATAATAATGTTGAAAAGAAACATGGAAGAAAATGTAATACGATGTTGTTTAAAAATGGTTTATTGTAAACACACCATAGTACAATGTATATTTTGGTGACATAATACGTAAAAGGCAGGGGCGGGAGGGTGGGTGGGTGAAAGGCAGGGGCGGGTGGGTGAAAGGCAGGGGCGGGTGGGCGGGTGGGTGAAAGGCAGGGGCGGGCGGGTGGTTTTGGGTGAAAGGGCGGGCGGGTGGTTTTGGGTGAAAGGGCGGGCGGGTGAAAAGCAGGGGCGGGCGGGTGGTGGTGTGTGAAAGGGCGGGCGGGCGTCGGGTGGGTGAAAGGCAGGGGAGGGCGGGCGGGCGTCGGGTGGGTGAAAGGCAGGGGCGTGCGGGCGTCTGAAAGGCAGGGGCATGCGGGCGTCGGGTGGGTGAAAGGTAGGGGAGGGCGGGCGTCGGGTGAGTGAAAGGCAGGGAGGGCGGGCGTCGGGTGGGTGAAAGCAGGGGAGGGCGGGCATCGGGTGGGTGAAAGCAGGGGAGGGCGGGCGTCGGGTGGGTGAAAGCAGGGGAGGGCGGGCGTCGGGTGGGTGAAAGCAGGGGAGGGCGGGCGTCGGGTGGGTGAAAGCAGGGGAGGGCGGGCGTCGGGTGGGTGAAAGCAGGGGAGGGCGGGCGTCGGGTGGGTGAAAGCAGGGGAGGGCGGGCGTCGGGTGGGTGAAAGCAGGGGAGGGCGGGCGTCGGGTGGGTGAAAGGCAGGGGAGGGCGGGTTAGGGGCGGCGGGTGGGTGAAAGGCAGGTATGGGGGGGAAGGCAGGGGTGGCAGGGATGGCGCAAGTGGGGGGGGAAGACGCGGGTGGGGGGGGGAAAGGCAGGGGCGGGGGGTGTCAGTGTGTCTGTGTCACTGTGTGTGTGTGTTTGGGGGGGCTCAAAAACGGAGCTGGGGGAGGGGCAAAAACGGAGCTGGGGAGGGGCAAAACCGGAGCTGGGGGAGGGGCAAAAACGGAGCTGGGGGAGGGGCAAAAACAGAGCTGGGGGGGGGGGTCAAAAACGGAGCTAGGGGGGAGGGGCAAAAACGGAGCTGGGGTGTCAAAAACGGAGCTGGGGAGAGTGGAAACAACGGAGCTGGGGGGAGGGGGAAAAACGGAGCTGGAGGGGGGGAAAACGGAGCTGGGGGGAGGGGCAAAAACGGAGCAGGGGAGGGGCAAAAACGGAGCAGGGGAGGGGCAAAAATAGAGCAGGGGAGGGGCAAAAACGGAGCAGGGGGGAGTGGCAAAAACAGAGCCGGGGGGAGGGGCAAAAACGGAGGAGGGAGGGGGAAAAACAGAGGAGGGAGGGGGAAAAACGGAGCAGGGGGAGGGACAAAAACGGAGCTGGGGCGGACAGCCGTTGAGGAGGGCCTGAGGGGTGATAGTGGGGGGGGGTGAGGGGGTAAGTCCAGAGGGGTGAGAGGGGGGGGAGTGTTGTACTTACTTTTGGTGTCGTGGTCAGCGTCTCCAGGTGTGTGTGTGTGTGTGTGTGTGTGTGTGTGTGTTTTTTACGGATGTAATCCGCAGGGTAGGCTCATAAATCTCAGGGCTCATACAGTATGAGGAAGCTTCTGGGGTGTGAGCAGTCCACACGGGTGAGAGTGTGGTGTGTGAGTAGAACAGTGGCTTAGAGTAGACCGGCCAATGAGAGCCATGGGGGGGGGAGCATCGAGGGGGGGGGGGGCGAGACACCAGCAAATGAGTCGTTCCCGACCGACGGACCAATCAAATGGTCTTCAGACACTCACAACCAAGATTTTCACATTTAATTCAAATATATTCCCCTTTCAACACAGGTATAAAATTGGATACATATCACATGCTAATCCCAAAATTATATTCACTGTTATGAATCATCCTGCAAAGGGTATACCTACCAGTCAAAAGGTTTTGCAAAGACCCAATAAGTAGCTACAGGTGAAATCGCAGCATACAACAAATGTAGCAGTAATGTATCCAGATCAAACCCCTTCACAAGGTAACCAACTGCAGAACCATCACAGAGATCTAAGTGTAGCAATATAAACCTCACAGTGTGTGGGCTAAAACTCAGCTGCAGTGAAATAGGTCTATCGCGGTTGTGCAATACATTGTAGTACGGTGTTTGGGGAGTGGGGGGGGGGGGGGTGATCAGCGTCGAACTGGTAAGTAAAACGGGATAATGTGGTCAAGAGCTACTCCTTTCCAAATATCAGCAAAAAACAGCTATAGCTCAAGAATAATATACACAAAAAAATCAACAGTTATACAACCCGTTTCATCCGTTGTGCGAGTACCCATGTGCAGCCGTCCCCACCACCGACGTCACCAGAATGACATCTAAAACCGCCGCCATCTATCGAGCATTTGCGAAGATGCTACGCTTCTTCAGGATGGGAGTAGTAACGAGGGTTAACTCCCCCTAGTCTTTTATACCCCGAGTAGGGGGTGTGACTGTATCTCAGATATTCCAAGTCATCTCTGTGGTAACTGGCATTAGTAAGTATGCTGTTTTGAAAGGAGCTAATCACACCATTGATTGATCCTATTGTTCATCTTATAATATGAATAGTTTATTTTGCTAGTAGGCGTATATTTAACCCCCCCAGGCCCATACTGAATCCCCCCAGGCCTTTTGTCACATTGGATGCAGCATTGGGTATCTTTGTATTTTGTTGAAAATATTAAAATAAACAGATTGCATTGTAATGTTTTATTTCCGTATTAACAATAACAAGAAAACAGTTAAGTAAAAGTTGCCTGCTAAAAAGTTTTTTTTTTTTTTTTTCGTGGTAGGTGCTCTATGGATTTGGGGGAAGGTGGGGGTGGGGGGCTGCTCCTTTCATTTGTCCTGGGCCCCATGATTTCTTTTGGGGGCCCTGGCCATACCTACCACCAGTGTTTTAACTACATTTATTTTATGCCTTGAATCTACATTTATTTGATTAAAATGTTATTATTTTCATTCTTTGCATATGTTTGGATTATACATTGTCCTACCCATCTGAGCCAAGAGTGCTTTACCAGGGCTTCTTTCCCGGGTGTTACCTTGTAACATCCAGACCTTGTATATGGTGTTAGGTCTACCTTGCCTTGAAATATTAATAATTAAAAGTCTTCGGATGATGTGAATAAGACAAAAAGAAGACACTGTGGCTATAGTTCACTTGCCTATGGTAAATATGGAATACACATTCTTGTACAACACTGTTAACAGAAGACTTCAGAAATACAGTTCCATTGTACCTACTGTAGCGCCAGCGGTTATTCTAACACAAACCAGTGGCAATCGCCAAAAAGACCCAGGTACATGCTGGGCCTAGTTTAAGGCAAGTTTAAGGCATTTCTGCATTGACTAATGGCCCATCAGATTAACAGCGGGGGTCCCTGGCAGTCCCATTCTGCCAGGGATTAAGTCACTAAATCAGATAGAAAAGGATACGTGTTAAATACTCCAGAATAGTCACATCCCAGATATATTCATAGTAGGAATCCATTGCATCGTGACTGGAAGTGGGGGGAAAGAAAAGACACATATGCTAATGTACTTGGCGAGGAATACTTTGCCCAATACTAGACTACTTAGAAGTCTCACAAACATGTAATATTAAATGATCTCATCAAACTACTTCAGGGTATGGGCTACTATTTACTTCTAAAGATTCATGGCTCTCTACAGTATATATATATATATATATATATATATATATAGTTAAACTGAAACAGGGGATTGATGATACAATGTAGGGATACTTTATTTTATCATCAATACCCTATGTTTCAGTTTAAATATATATACGAATACTGTGGAGAGCCATGCATCTGTTTGCCATGTCTATACATAGTACCTGTTCTGTTCCTGCAGGGATTTAAATGCAGTTTTATAGTCAACTTCTCGCAGAAACTGACACAATATCGCTACCTGTAAACGAAAAAGAAAACCAGGGATTACTTCACACTAATAAAAATACTTGGGTGCATCAGAAACAGGCCAGCGTTGGTAAAGCACGGCTTCCCAGCACGGAGGGTTTTATAGCCAATACATTACACCAGGACAGTTCCACCATTAGCAAGCGCAGGGTCAATGCGTTTACCGAGCCCTGCTCTTGTGTGCAGAATACATATGGAAATGTGAAGGAAGCAACCTGCTAAATCTTTTAGTTACTTCTCTGTAATGCACCCAATATCTTTATAGTCAATATTTTGGTCTGTTTAGAAGTTACTTCCTCATGCGACATTGTATCGTTTGTCATACTCCATCTTGCTATTATAGGAGTCCAATGTTTGCACATTATTTCCATTTATTTCCTTTTTTGCCTGCTTGACTCAAAAGTACCACAGTGTCTCCTTACGTGTAAGGTGATTAAAAGTGAACTACAGTGGCGAAAGAAAGTTTGTGATCCCCTTAGGATTTTCACAAATTTCAAACCTAAAATGTTATTAGATATTAATCTAAGTCCTAATAATAAATCAAGATAACCTGAACAAATGACACAAAAACCATGATACTTTTTAAATATTAATTTATCCACAAATGATTCAACATTCAAAATCCACATGTGAAAAGGTATGTGATCCTATAGATTCAGTATCTGGTGGCACCCCCTTGAGCAGCAAAGACTTCAACTGAGCGTTTCGAGAGACTGAGCAGCAGTTACAGGAATCGGTTTTGAAGAATATTGACCCATTCCTCCTTACAGAACTGCTCCAATTCAGTGACATTTGAGGGCTTCCTTGCATGGACAGCTCGCTTAAGGTCCAGCCACAACATTTTGATGGGGTTTAGGTCCGGATTTTGACTAGGCCATTCTAAAATGCAGACTTTCTTCTTCTGCAGTCGTTCTTTTGTAGATCTACTTGCATGTTTAGGATCATTGTCTTATGCGGCAAGACAATCATCCTAAACATGCACGTAGATCTACAAAAGCCACTATCAGTTAAGCGTTAGCTCTCGGACGGGTGGCCCGACATTCTTCTCTAGAATGTTCTGATACAATGCAGAATTCATGTTTGTGTCAATGATGGCAAGCTGTCCAAGTCCCCAGGCAAAGCTATCACACTCCCACCACCATGCTTCACGGTTGGTGTGAGGCTCTTCTGTTTAAACACAGCATTTGGTTTTTGCCAAACATAGCATTGAGGCCAAAAATTTCTACCATTGACTCGTCCATCGAGAGAACATTGTTCCAGAAGTCTTGTGGATCATCTATCTGCTCTTTGGCGAACTTTCGACAGGTAGCAATGTTCTTTCAGTCTTTTACCGATAGTTGAATCATGAACACTCACATTAACCAAGGCGAGAGTGGCCTGCAGATGCTTGGATGTTACTCTGGGGTTCTTTGTGACTTCCTAGTTTGTTCTTGGAGAGATTTTGGTAGGATGACTGCTCCTGGGTTGAGTAACTGTAGTCTTGAACTTTCTCCATTTGTAGACGGTCAGTGGATTTCTCCATCTGTCTGACAGGGGATTGGTGGAGCCCCAAATCCTTAGAAATTGTTTTGTAACCCTTTCTAGACTGATGAGCATCAATAACTGCTTTTCTGAGGTCCTCAGAGATTTATTTTGATTGTGAAATGACGTGTTTCCACACACCTGTATGGTGAAGTCCAAACTCAAAGTTTCTGATCTTTATATAGGGTGGGGCCTCCCAAACTCACACCTGAAGATCAACCTAATTATGTTAACAGCTGATTGTAATTATCCCCTTTAATGTAGCTGATAAAACCAGGGTTTGACTTACTTTTGCACATACCCCGACTCTTCATTACTTATTATTTCTGTAATTAATACATCATTTAGTTTAAAAAGACATGGAATTGGTTAATATAAACCCTATTGGATATTTAAGAAAAGACTGGGTTTGATTCAAGAAGGTTATCATGTATAAACTATGGAATTTCCATAATTATCATCGGGGTTCACAAACTTTCTCGCCATTGTATACAGAAGCATAGCACTAATGTTTTGTTTTAAGGCAAGTATAGTCTCAAAATATATATGGAGAAACTACACAAAATCACATTTTTAAGTAATATGGTTGACATCTCTGGAGTGCCAACACATTAATTAATGAAATGAAAGGATCAATGCAGAAAAAGCAAGAACAAATAATGCATGTTAATGTAAAAATGTGTATTTTAAGAATCGGCCAGGGAGAAAATATGCTCTAATAGAACACTATTAAAATGGTTCTTTATTCATATATAAAAAAAATATATATATCACACCCTGCATTGCATACCTTACTTTTTATGATCAATTTGCATGTCACATTATTCTTTTAACATATTTTCATAAAGGTACAATTGAGATCCATTGTGGATTAAAACCTATTTAAGCCTTATATTTGAGTATACAGACTTCAGAAGACGTCAGTGTCACGGTAACTTATGACAAGATATAACAAACACCAAATATTTGGGTTAAACTGAACGAGGCTTAGATATAATAAAATATATTTATTCCTTAAAAAGGTGAACACAGCAATATAGTACAATTAACAGGCAAGAAGGTAACACTTACTTAGGGTTGGGGAATGGAGAAGTATCAGCTAGCAATTCTCCAGCAATCCAGTGACATTCCAGGTGAAATCAGAAGAACAACCAAACTGTAGGGTTGACACAGTTTATATACGTTTGTAACCCTATTCTTAACATTGAATACAGACTATTGGTGAACAATTATCTGTATCCAATCCCTAATGTGGAAACACAGTTTAACCCATGCCCCCCAGCTAGTTAGCCCATACGTACTAGGACTCTGAGGGTCTTATTTCTGTAGCCCCATAATTAAATCAGGGGCGACGAAAAGTCTACCAGATGAAGTATCTGGCAGGATCTTCATTGTTTGTAGGTGTAGATATAACACTTACAAACCACTCCAGTTTGATGCTTCTCCGCCCTCAGGTTAACAGTTAGAGTGGCAGTGTCTTTTGATCAGTACTTGGTTCCTAGTGTAAACAATCAGGGCAGTTAACTTTTGATCACAGGGCTTATGCTAAATCATCCAGCTGCCCTTCCTGACCTATTAGCATAGCAGATGGAGTCTGCATTTTCAGAGCAGATCCAAAATACCATATACACTTTAATATCTTCACATATTAATAAGTTCCGTTCTGGTGGGCCCAGTGGGTCGAAATTTGCCAGTTTTTAATACCTACAGTGACTCTACATATTGGCCAAATTTCAACTCTCTGCGACCTCCAGAACCGGAGATACAGAAATGCACTTTAAAACATTTTTAAAATACAGGATTATAATGAAACATGGGAACAGGGGAACATACATTTTCCTGACATGACAAGGTGTAAGCCACATTATTGGACCGCAGTCCAGTTAACCCCTTGCCTCCCCTGGTGAGGTCAGGGGGTGGCCATATGGGTTGCAACCCCTTTAATACCGGGCCAACCCCATCTCCCTCTACAGTCAGATACGAATGTATAGAAGAGAATGGCACACTAACTACTTGCTTTTGATGTACATGTTTTTGTAACAATTAAATTACCTTTTTTTGTGTAAAAATTAAGTTTTACAACGAAAATTGATAAATGAGTGTTGGAATAACGAAGTGCAGATTTGTACATATTTTGATAATGGGGGCTTTTAAAAATGGATGGGAAGCTAAAACGGACATGTACGTTTTTTAACCCTTATTTAAAGCAACATGTTGGCAACAAAGAGAGAAATGAGCGATAGGAGAGGTTTGATGAGAACCAGGATAGAATTTGGTTACAGCTACCAAGAGAGTGTAGAATATGAAGAAGAGTGATCAACAGTACCGAAGGCAGTAGATAGATTGAGTAGGATTAGTAAGGAAAAATGACCATGGGATTTTACTTCATGGAGATCGGCTACTTTAGTGAGCACAGTCTCTGGCTTTTGTACAGCTCACACAGATTGTAAAGGGTCCAGGAGGACATGGGAATTAAGAAAGTTGATCATACGGGAGAACACGAGACGTTCTGGCCATTTAGAGACAAACGGCAGGAAGGATACAGGGCGGGAGTTAGTAAGACACATAGGGTTTACGGTGTTTTTGAGAATAGGTTTGACCACCAATTGCTTAAAAGGAAGAAGGGAAAGTGCCGAAGGTCAGGGAGGAACTGAAGACGTGGGTGAGAGTGGGGACTAAGACAGGAGTAAGAGATCTGATAAGATGTGAGGAGATAGGAAAGAGAGGACATGTGGTAGAGGAAAAAAATAAGTAATGAGTGGAAGAAGGAGGTTTAGGTAAAAACAGAGAGGTGGGGGAGGGACAGAAGGAAAATTCTTGTGGATAGCATCCACCTTGCCTTTAAAGAGGATAATAAAGATATATATACAGCTTAACCCCGTTATAGCGCGGTCCTCAGGGTCGCGGGAAAAAATGGCCGCCGAATTTTTTCCCACCACCCTTTTTTTTTGTGGTGGTACTGTGTCCTCCAGAGGGGGAGAGCTGAGAACTCTCCCAGCGTTCCCAGCCCCGGTGGGGCAGTGGCAACAGCACACAGCACTTACCCGGCATCTGGCAGCTCTTCTCCCTGCTTCTGCTTCTGTCTTGCGAGAGCAAGCTCCCTTAAAGAGACAGTGTGTGTGTGTGTGTGTGTGTGTGTGTATTTGACTGTGTGAGACTGTGTGTGTGTGTGTCAGTGTGTGTGTGTGTAGTGTGCTGTGAGTATGTGCAGTGTGCTGTGAGTATGTGCAGTGTGCTGTGAGTGTGTGCAGTGTGCAGTGAGTGTGTGCTGTGAGTGTGTGCAGTGTGCTGTGAATGTATGCAGTGTGCTGTGAATGTATGCAGTGTGCTGTGAGTGTGTGCAGTGTGATGTGAGTGTATGCAGTGTGATGTGAGTGTATGCAGTGTGATGTGAGTGTATGCAGTGTGCTGTGAGTATATGCAGTGTGCAGTGAGTGTGTGCAAAAAAATTTTTTTTATTCTTTTTTTTAAATTCGGGGTCCACGCTCAAACCGCTTTATAGCGGATCGCACTATAACGGGGTTGAGCTATATATATATATATATATATATATATATATATATATATATATATATATATATATATATATATATATATATATATATATATATATATATATATATATATATATATATATATATATACAGTGTTCGACAAATCACCCAAAAATCTACTCGCCCAACCCAAAAATCTACTCGCCACCTAGTCCCGCCCCCAACCCCGCCCCTAGTCCCGCCCCCAACCCCGCCCCTAGTCCCGCCCCCAACCCCGCTTTAAAATAAAATATATAAATAAAATACATTTAATAAATTCCTAGTCAGAACAACATTCGTTTTTGACATAAATGTATTTATTGTATTACATTATACTACAATTAGTCCTTGTTACATGTGTGTGTGTAAATGTCGGATCTAGAAATAAAAGCCAGGTGTGAATGACTAGTTTCCTGAACCCCTTAACCAATGTCTGGATGTCCCTGCTTCACAATATCTAAAGCAGCAATCCCACCTGGGATCTTACCTGATCCGCAGTCCCTCAATGTCCAGGTACGCTCATTCCCGCAATGTTATACATTGGGGAGGTGTTCATTACCTGTCTTCTGGGTTAGGGGGGGGGTTCCGATGTCTTCCGTGTGAAGCTTGAGCCAGATCTGGAAGAAAGCAGT